>NW_024037374.1:219136-237868 GCF_015832195.1 Motacilla alba alba
CACCCAAAATCCACCCAGAACCTGGAGGGACACCATGAGAACCCCAAAATTCACCCAGAACCTGGTGGGACACCATGAGAACCCCAAAATCCACCCAAAATCCACCCAGAACCTGGAGGGACACCATGAGAACCCCAAAATCCACCCAGAACCTGGAGGGACACCATGAGAACCCCAAAATCCACCCAAAATCCACCCAGAACCTGGAGGGACACCATGAGAACCCCAAAATCCACCCAAAATCCACCCAGAACCTGGAGGGACACCCCCAGAACCCCAAAATCCACCCAGAACCTGGTGGGACACCCCCAGAACCCCAAAATCCACCCAAAATCCACCCAGAACCACGTGGGACACCACAAAAATCCCAAAATCCACCCAAAATCCACCCAGAACTGCATGGGACACCCCCAGAACCCCAAAATCCACCCAAAATTCACCCAGAACCTGGTGGGACACCATGAGAACCCCAAAATCCACCCAAAATCCCCCCAGAACCTGGTGGGACACCATGAGAACCCCAAAATTCACCCAGAACCTGGAGGGACACCACCAGAACCCCAAAATCCACCCAAAATCCCCCCAGAACCTGGTGGGACACCCCCAGAACCCCAAAATCCACCCAAATGTCCCCAAACCCTCAGGGTGGCACCTCAAGAACCCCCAAATTCTCCCCAAACTCTTGTGTGACACCCCCAGAAGCCCCAAATCCCCCCAAATGTCCCCAAAGGCTCGTGTGACACCCCCAGAATCCCGGAGGTGACATTTCTGGGGCTGTTGGTGGCTTTTGTCACCCCGAGCCCTCCCCCAGGGACGTTTTTGGGGCGTTTTGCTCCTTTTCCCCATTTTCCCCCTCTTTGGGGGCTCTGCTGCTCCTCGCGGCCCTGAGGCCACCCCCGTGTCACCCGGGGTGTCACCGTGTCACCCGGGGTGTCACTGTCACACCCCCAGGAGGGTGGCACTGTCCCACGTGGTGTCACCGCGGTGTCACCAAGTCAGGAGGTGACGGTGTCACCCCCTGCCACCACCGCCTGTGTCCTGACGGGGACACGGGGACACGGGGACATCGGGGACACCCGGGGAGAGCTGGACAGGGACACGGGGACACAGGGATGGGGACACGGGGACAGGGGACAGGGGATGGGGACAGGGACACGGGGACAGGGACAGGGACACGGGGACAGGGGATGGGGACAGGGACACGGGGACAGGGACAGGGATGGGGACAGGGACATGGGACGGGGACAGGGGATGGGGACAGGGACATGGGACGGGAACATGGGACGGGGACAGGGACAGGGACAGGGGACGGGGACAGGGATGGGGACGGGGACAGGGATGGGGACAGGGACAGGGGATGGGGACAGGGGATGGGGACAGGGACATGGGACGGGAACATGGGACGGGGACAGGGACAGGGACAGGGGACAGGGACAGGGGATGGGGACAGCGGGGACAGAGGATGGGGACAGGGACAAGGGGTGATGACAGGGGACAGGGGATGGGGACAGGGGACAGGAACAGGGGACAGGGGACAGTGACAGAGGACAGGGACAGGGATGGGGACAGGGGACAGGGGGTGGGGACAGGGACGAGGCCAGGGATGGGGACAGGGACAGGGGACAGGGACAGGGATGGGGACAGGGGACAGGGGGTGGGGACAGGGACGAGGCCAGGGATGGGGACAGGGATGGGGACAGGGACAGGGAATGGGGACAGGGGACAGGAACAGGGGATGAGGACGGGGATGGGAACAGGCATGGGGACAGGACAGGGGACGGGGACAGGGATGATGACAGGGGACAGGGAACAGAGGAGATGGACAGGGGACACAGTGAGGGGCAGGGGACATGGACAGCTGGACATGGATAGGTGACACAGACGGACACAGGGACAGGTGACCTGGACAGGTGACATGGACAGCTGGTGACCCCCCCAAGCTGTCATCGGGGGGGTGTCCCCAAAGCGTGTCCCCGAGCGTGTCCCCTCCCCCAAGCTCCGCCGCGCCTCCTTTGGACAAAATCCGGTTTATTTGGGCTCCAAAAAGTCACAATTGGGCCCCAAAATTGGGCGGGGACCCCCCCAAAGAGGGACCCACCCACAAAAGGGGGGACCCCCAAAACTGGGGGGGGGGTCCTGGTGACCTGGGGGGGAGGGGCCTGAGCCCCAAATTGGGGCGGGGGGAGGGGACCCCCCATCCCCCCTGGGGGTGACGTCATTACCCGCGGCCTGCAGGACGGGGTGCGCCCGGGTTGGGGGGGTCACGGAGGGGAGACCCCCCCCCAAAAAAAGGGGACCACTCCCCAAATGGGGGACCCCCGCCCCCACAGCTCCCCCAGCCCCCCCCGAGCCCCCCCAGCCCCTCAGGGCCCCCCCCCGCACCTCGGGGCCGCTCGGGCCGGGCCCGGGGTCGCCGCCTGTCGCCATGGCAACGCCGCCGGAAATCCCGGCCCTGCGCGCCGCGGGGCGCGCTGGGAAACGTAGTCCTCGATCGCCGCGCGGTGCATGCTGGGAGGTGTAGTCGCGGCTCTGTGCACGCTGTCGCTGCCGCACGGCGCGCGGGGCACGCCGGGAGTTGTAGTCCGGAGCTCCGCCCCCCTGGGCCGCGCCGGGGCTGCCGGGAGGCGGCGCCATCATGGCGGATCCGCCGGAGGAGGCGGGGGGCGGCCCGGCCGTGAGTGGGGGGCTGCAGGGGGATTTGGGGGAATTTGGGGGGTCTGGGGGGCGGCCCGGCCGTGAGTGGGGGGCTGCAGGGGAATTTGGGGGGAGTTTGGGGGGTCTGGGGGGCGGCCCGGCCGTGAGTGGGGGGCTGCAGGGCGATTTGGGGGGGTCTGGGGGGCGGCCCGGCCGTGAGTGGGGGGCTGCAGGGGGATTTGGGGGGAGTTTGGGGGGTCTGGGGGGCGGTACGGCCGCCCTATGGATCCTGGCGGGACCGGAGGAGGAGCTGGGGGGGATCTGGAGGCCGTGGGGGGCGGTGCAGGGCCCTGAGGGGAGATTGGGGGGGCTCTGAGGGCTGGGGGTGCTGGGGGGGGGGGGTCTGTGAGAACCGGGGGGTCTGGGGGCGTCTGGGGGGGTGTGGGGTGTTCTGGGGGGGTTTGGGGGGGACCTCTGAGGGCTGGGGGGGGGCATAGGCGCTTGGGAAGGTTTTGGGGGGATTAGAGGGGCTGAGAGATTTGGGGGTGCCATAGAGACTGGGGAGGTTTTTTTGGGGCTGGGGGGAGGTTTGGGGGGGCCATAGGTACTGAGGGGAAGTTTTTTGGGGGGGCCATAGGGACTGGGGGTCGTTTTATGGACTGGGGGAAGGTTTTGGGGCTGGGGGGGCCGTAGGGACTGAGGGAACAGTTTTGGGGGGCCCATAGGAGCTGAGGAGAGTTTTGAGGCTGCCATAGAGACTGGGGAGGGTTTTTGGGGCTGGGGGAGGTTTGGGGGGGGGCCATAGGGACCTGGGGGAGGATTTTTGGCACTCGGAAGGGGATTTTTGGGGCTTGGGGAGGGTTTTTGGGGCTGGGGGAGGTTTGGGGGGGGCCATAGAGACTGGGGGAAGAGTTTTGGGGGGGCATAGGGGCTTGGGGGAGATTGGGGGGGGGCTGTAGGGACTGGGGGGGGGGAATTTTTGGGGCTGGGGGCGGTTTGGGGGGCCAGAGGGACCTGGGGGAGGTTTTTTGGGGCCGGGGTCCCCGCAGTCCGGCGGCTCGGGGTGGGGGGGGGTCTCAGCCCGTGTGTCCCCCCCCAGCAGGGCGGGCCGGGGGTCGCGGGGCCCCCCCGGGGGCGGCAGCGGCTGGAGGCGCTGCTGAACCGCAGCCTCCGCATCCGCATGTCGGACGGGCGGACCCTGGTGGGCGCCTTCCTGTGCACGGACCGGCAGAGCAACGTCATCCTGGGCTCGGCGCAGGAGTTCCTCAAGGCCGCAGGTCCGGGGGGCTCCGGGGGGGAAGTTTTAGGGGGTCCTGGGGGGGTTTTGGGGTGTTCTGGGGGGTTTTGGGGGTCTGAGGGGGGTGGGAGCGTTCCCAAGCTCTCACTGCCAGAGCAGCGTGATCCTGGGCTCGGCGCAGGAGTTCCTCAAGGCCGCAGGTTTGGGGGGGTCATGGCGGGGTTTTGGGGGGTCCTGGGAGGGTTTTGGGGTGTTCTGGGGGGTTTTGGGGGTCTGAGGGGGCTGGGAGCCTTCCTGTGCACGGACCGGCAGAGCAACGTGATCCTGGGCTCGGCGCAGGAGTTCCTCAAGGCCGCAGGTTTGGGGGGCTCTGGGGGGGTCATGGCGGGGTTTTGGGGGGTCCTGGGGGGGTTTGGGGGGTCCTGGCGGGGTTTTGGGGATTTGAGGGGGGTGGGAGCGTTCCCAAGCTCTGACCGCCAGAGCAGCGTGATCCTGGGCTCGGCGCAGGAGTTCCCCAAGGCCGCAGGTCCGGGGGGCTCTGGGGGGATCCTGGGGGGGTTCTGGGGGGGTCCTGGGAGGGTTTTGGGGTGTTCTGGGGGGTTTTGGGGGTCTGAGGGGGCTGGGAGCCTTCCTGTGCACGAACCGCCAGAGCAACGTCATCCTGGGCTCGGCGCAGGAGTTCCTCAAGGCCGCAGGTCCGGGGGGCTCCGGGGGGGGAAGTTTTAGGGGGTCCTGGGGGGGTTTTGGGGTGTTCTGGGGGGTTTTGGGGGTCTGAGGGGGGTGGGAGCGTTCCCAAGCTCTCACCGCCAGAGCAGCGTGATCCTGGGCTTGGCCCAGGAGTTCCTCAAGGCCGCAGGTTTGGGGGGCTCATGGCGGGGTTTTGGGGGGTCCTGGGGGGGTTTTGGGGTGTTCTGGGGGGTTTTGGGGGTCTGAGGGGGCTGGGAGCCTTCCTGTCCACGGACCACCAGAGTCAACGTGATCCTGGGCTCGGCCCAGGAGTTCCTCAAGGCCGCAGGTTTGGGGGGTCCTGGGAGGTTTTGGGGGGTCCTGGGGGTTTTGGGGGGTCCTGTGGGGGGTTTTGGGGGTTCCTGGGGGTCTTTGGGGGTGGGAGCGTTCCCAAGCACTCACTGCCAGAGCAGCGTCATCCTGGGCTCGGCGCAGGAGTTCCTCAAGGCCGCAGGTCCGGGGGGCTCTGGGGGGGTCCTGGGGGGAGTTTGGGGGTCTTTGGGGGTTTTTGGGGGGTCCTGGGGTGGAGTTTGGGGTGTTCTGGGGGTCTTTGGGGGGGTGGGAGCGTTCCTGTGCACGGACCACCAGAGCGAGCAGAGTGATCCCGGGCTCCGCTCAGGAGTTCTGCGGGTTCCCTGAAGGCCGCAGGTTCGGGGGGGCTTTGGGCAGTTTTTGGGGGGTTTTAGGGCAGTTTTGAGGGGTCCTGGGGGTCGTTTTTGGGGTGTTCTGGAGGAGTTTTTGGGGGGTTTCGGGGTCTGAGGGAGGTTTTGGTGCTCCTCAGCTCCGACCACCCGGGATTCCACCAGGAATTCCTGAAAGCTGCGGCTCCGGGGGGGCTTGGGGGGTCTTTGGGAAGATTTTGGGGTTTTTGGGGAGGGTTTTGGGGTTTTTCGGGGGGGAACCTGGGCGGTTTTTGGGGGGATCTTTGGGAGATTTTTTGGGTGGCCTTTGGGGGTTTTTTGGGGGGATCTTTGGGGGTGTCTTTGGGGTTTTTCTGGTGGGGATTTTGGGGTTTTTCTGGGGGGTCTTTTGGGTTTTTCTGGTGGGGATTTTGGGGTTTTTTGGGGGGGTCTTTGGGGGTGTCTCTGGGGTTTTTCTGGTGGGGATTTTTGGGGTTTTTCTGGGGGGTCTTTGGGGTGCTGTTGGGGTTTTTAGGGGGGCTCTGAGCCCTTTCTCCCCCTGCAGACGCGTTCCCGGGCAGTGAACCCCGAGTTCTGGGGCTGGCCATGGTCCCCGGGCACCACATCGTGTCCATCGAGGTGGAGCCCCCCTACCCCTGAGGGACCCCCGGATGGACCCCAAAACCGCCGAGGGACCCCAAAACCACCTGAGAGACCCCAAGAGACCCCAAAACCACCTGAGAGACCCCAAAACCACCTGAGAGACCCCCAAAAACACCTGATGGACCCCCACAAACACCGGATGGACCCCTGGATGGACCCCAAAACACCCGAGGGACCCCAAAACCACCTGAGAGACCATGAGAGACCCCAAAACCATCTGAGAGACCCCAAAAACACCGGATGGACCCCCCCCAGTGCCTCATGGACCCCCTGGATGGACCCCCCCCCCCCCAAACCCATTTGGGGACCCCCGAAGACTTTGAGGCCCCCCCCCCACCCCCAAAATGTCCCTGGGGGTTTGGGGGTCCCCATTAAAGCCCCCCCTTGGTGACGCTGTCCCCGTGTGACGCTCGTGGGTGTCCCCAACCCCCCCCCAATTGTTTGAGACAGGAGACCCCCGCCCCAAATTCCTGCCCCTCCCCCAAATTCCTGCCCCTCCCCCATTTCCTGAGCCCCCTCCCCCCAATTCCTGCCCCTCCCCCAAATTCCTGCCCCTCCCCCATTTCCTGAGCCCCTCCCCCCAAATTCCTGCCCCTCCCCCATTTCCTAACCCCCCCCAATTCCTGCCCCTCCCCCAAATTCCTGCCCCTCATCGCCCCTCCCCCACCCCCCGCCCCTCCCCCACGGAGCCGTCGGGCTTTGCCATTAATTTAATCTCAGGTACAAAATAGCTTCTGGGGGGGGGAGGGGAGGGGAGGGGGGCGCCCGCCCCTCCCCCACCCCCACAACCACCGGGGGCCCGGCGAGGGGGGGGGAGGGGGACACGGGGGTGGGGGGAGGGGCGGGGCGGCCGCAGGGCCCAGCACCATGATGGGGGTGGGGGCGGGGCGAGGGGGGGGGGGGGTGACAACCCTCCCCTCCCCCCCCTCAAAGGTCAGGGGTCACCGGGTGACGGGACAAGGGGGGGGGAGGGGTCACCGGGGTCACGGTGACCAAAAAACCCCCCCCCAGACCCCTCCCCCCCCCCCCCCCGGGAGTCGGGGACCCCCGGCCCGACCCCCCAATAAATAAAGCGACCCCTCCCCCCCCTCCCCGCGTATAAATTAAAAAAGAGGAAAAAAAAAAAAGAAAAAAAATCATTTACAAAAAAAAAGCGAAAAACCCAAAACGAGGCTCGGGGAAAGGGGGGGAGGGGCACCCCGAGGCCCCTCCCCCCGCGGGGGGGCTGCTGCTGCCCCCCCTTTTGGGGGGGAGGGGGTAGCACAGGCCCCTCCCCCCTTTGCACCATGGGTGGGGGGGAGCCCCTCCCCCCCCGTAGAGACCTGAGCCCCACCCCGCGAGGGGGGAGGGGCGGAGGGGGCACCCCCCAAAAAAATCCTGCCCCTCCCCCCCCAGTGCCCCTCCCCCCGGCCCGGACCCGTATGGGGGGGGAGGGGCGGCTGGGTGTGGGGGTGGGGCGAGTTTTTGGTTGAATCTTGGCAAGGGGTCCGACCCCTCCCAAAAAAAGTGCCCCTCCCCCCAGCCCCTCCCCCCCTTTAATGCTGAGGGGAGGGGGCGGGGACCCCCCCCAGGCCCCCCCTTTGAGTGGGGGGAGGGGCAAAAACTCCCCCAAAATGGGGGGGGGGGAGGGGCCGGAGCGGAACCTCCCCTCCCCCCACCCCCTGTGAGTTCACAGACCCCCAAACGCGGGGGTGGGGGAGGGGCAGCAGAGACCCCCCCCCATCCCCCACGGCGGGGGGCGGGGCGGCGGGGGAGGGGCTCGGTGGGTTCCTGGAATTGGGGTTTTTGTATAAAACCGGGGGTTCCCACCCAAAGCCCCTCCCCCCGCCGTGGGGGAGGGGCGTCCTGTCCGGCCCGGCGATTTTTGGGGCGATTTCTCCGTGAATAAATAAAAAGTGTTCGTGGGGGGAGGGGCGGTCCCCCCCGGCCCCTCCCCCGCCGCGGTGGCCCCCGGGGGGGGCAGGGCTCATCTGGGGGTCGGCGGCGTCACCTGGGGGGGGATGGGAAGGGGGAGGGGTCACCTCGGCACCCCCCCCTTGGGGACACCGGGAGGGGACGGCCCCCACACAGGTGTCCCCACCCCCCCCGGGTGTCCCCAGGTCTACCCAGGTACATCCCCAGCTGTCCCCAGGTGTCCCAGGTGTGTCCCCCACTGTCCCAGGTGTCCCAGGTGTGTCCCCCCCAATGTCTCAGGTGTGTCCCCAGCTGTCCCATGTCCCCCCAGGTGTGTCCCCAGGTGTGCCAGGTGTCCCAGGTGTGTCCCGGGTGTGTCCCCAGGTGTGCCAGGTGTGTCCCCCGCTGTCCCCAGCTGTCTCCAGGTGTGCCCAGGTGTCCCCAGGTGTCCCAGGTGTGTCCCCAGCTGTCCCCAGGTGTCGCAGGTGTGTGCCCAGGTGCATCCCCAGCTGTCCCAGGTGTGTCCCCAGGTGTCCCAGGTGTGTCCCCAGCTGTCTCCAGGTGTGCCCAGGTGTCCCGGGTGTGTCCTGGGTGTCCCAGGTATGCCAGGTATGTCCCTGGGTGTGCCCAGGTGTCCCAGGTGTGTCCCCCACTGTCCCCAGCTGTCCCGGGTGTGTCCCCAGGTGTATCCCCAGCTGTCCCCAGCTGTCCCCAGGTGTGTCCCCCGCTGTCCCCAGCTGTCCCCAGGTGTGTCCCCCGCTGTCCCCAGCTGTGCCCAGGTGTGCCCAGCTGTCCCATGTGCCCTCAGGTGTGTCCCCAGCTGTCCCAGCTGTCCCAGGTGTCCCCAGGTGTGTCCCCAGGTGTGTCCCCCGCTGTCCCAGGTGTCTCCAGCTGCCCCATGTGCCCCCAGGTGTGCCCCAGGTCTGTCCCCAGGTGTCCCCACCTGTCCCAGGTGTGTCCCCAGCTGTCCCCAGGTGTGCCCAGCTGTCCCCAGCTGTCCCCAGGTGTGTCCCCAGCTGTCCCAGCTGTCCCAGGTGTGTCCCCAGGTGTCTCCAGCTGTCCCCAGGTGTGTTCCCCGCTGTCCCCAGGTGTGTCCCCAGCTGTCCCAGCTGTCCCAGGTGTGTCCCCAGCTGTCCCCAGGTGTGTCCCCAGCTGTCCCCAGCTGTCCCAGGTGTATCCCCAGCTGTCCCAGGTGTGTCCCCAGCTGTCCCAGGTGTGTCCCAGGTGTGTCCCCAGCTGTCCCAGCTGTCCCCAGGTGTCCCGGCCGCTCACCAGGGTGAAGCCGTCGTAGATCTGCATCAGCTCCTCGGTCTTGTACTGCTCGAGGACGATGACGCCGGCCAGGCCGCCGCCGCGGCGCCGCGCGCAGCCCTCGCAGTGCACCAGGTACGTGTTGCGCCCGCCCGTCTCGCTCGTCACAAACAGGATGTTGAACACCTCCACCTGCGGGGACAGCGGGGACCGGGGACAGGGACACCAGGGGTCAGGGACAGCCGGGGACACCCAGGGGTCAGGGACAGCCGGGCACAGGGACAGCCAGGGGTCAGGGAACAGCCGGGGACAGGGACACCAGGGGTCAGGGACAGCCGGGGACAGCCAGGGGTCAGGGAATGGCCGGGGACAGGGACAGCCAGGGGTCAGGGACAGCCAGGGACAGCCAGGGGTCAGGGAATGGCCGGGGACAGCCAGGGGTCAGGGAACGGCTGGGGACAGCCAGGGGTCAGGGCAGTGGTCAGGGAATGACCAGGGACAGCCCATGCCCAAGGCCAAGGCCACCCCAGGGCCACACCCAGCGGTGTGGCAGTGCCATGGCTGTGTCCCCAGCCCCATGGCAGTGCCGTGGCTGTGTCCCCATCGCCAGGGTGGCAGTGCCATGTCCCCATCGCCAGGGTGGCAGTGCCATGGCCATGTCCCTGTCCCCAGTGTGGCGGCAGTGGCCGTGTCCCCATCCCCAGCGTGGCGGCGGTGGCCATGTCCCCATCCCCAGCGTGGCGTCGGTGGCCATGTCCCCATCCCCAGCGTGGCGGCGGTGGCCGTGTCCCCATCCCCAGCGTGGCGGCGGTGGCCGTGTCCCCGTCCCCAGGGTGGCAGTGGCCATGTCCCCATCCCCAGGGCAGCAGTGGCCGTGTCCCCATCCCCAGGGCAGCGGTGGCCGTGTCCCCATCCCCAGCGTGGCAGTGCCGTGTCCCCATCCCCAGCGCGGCGGTGGCCGTGTCCCCGTCCCCAGGGTGGCAGTGCCGTGTCCCCATCCCCAGGGTGGCGGTGGCCGTGTCCCCATCCCCAGCGTGGCAGTGCCGTGTCCCCATCCCCAGGGTGGCAGTGGCCGTGTCCCCATCCCCAGGGCAGTGGTGGCCGTGTCCCCATCCCCAGCGTGGCAGTGCCGTGTCCCCATCCCCAGCGTGGCAGTGCCGTGTCCCCGTCCCCAGGGTGGCGGTGGCCATGTCCCCATCCCCAGGGCAGCGGTGGCCGTGTCCCCGTCCCCAGCAGCGGTGGTGGCACTCACGTCGCACTCGTTGCAGTAGTAGGCCGGCTCGTCCTTGACGCGGCCCTGGTAGGCGATCTTCTTCCCCGCGCGCACCAGGCTCTCGCGCTGCACCTGGCAGTGCTTGATGGACTGCAGCAGGCAGTACCTGCGGGGACACCGAGGGGACACCTGAGACACCCGCGCCACCTGGGGCCACCCGGGGCACCTGAGCCACCCGGGCCACCTGTGACACCTGTGACACCTGTGACACCTGAGCCACCTGGGGCCACCCGGGGCACCTGAGCCACCCGGGCCACCTGTGACACCTGCGACACCTGAGCCACCTGGGCCACCTGTGACACCTGGGGCCACCCAGGGCACCTGAGCCACCCAGGCCACCCAGGGCACCTGGGGCCACCCGGGGCACCTGTGACACCTGGGCCACCTGAGGCACCTGTGGCACCCACCCTGGGGACACCTTCACAAGGGACAGTGTCACCTGTGGCACCTGCTGTCATCTGCTGTCACCCACCCTGGGGACACCATCACCAGGGACAGTGTCACCTATGGCACCTGAGGCACCCACCCTGGGGACACCATCACCAGGGACAGTGTCACCTGTGGCACCCACCCTGGGGACACCATCACCAGGGACAGTGTCACCTGTGGCACCCACCCTGGGGACACCATCACCAGGGACAGTGTCACCTATGGCACCTGAGGCACCCACCCTGGGGACACCTTCACGAGGGACAGTGTCACCTATGGCACCTGAGGCACCCACCACGGGGACACCATCACCAGGGACAGTGTGACCCGTGGCACCTGAGGCACCTGTGACACCCACCACGGGGACACCTTCTCCAGGGACAGTGTCACTGCCGTCACCCACCCCAAGGGCGCCGTCCCCAGGGACACTGGCACCCGCTGTCACCCACTGTGGGGACACTGTCACCAGGGGCACCCAAGCCACCAAGTCCTCCTGTGTCCCCATCCCATGTCCCCGTCCCCACCCTGTCCACGTCACTCCCTCCCCAGGCGTCCCCAGGTGTCCCCAGGCGTCCCCAGGCGTCCCCAGGTGTCCCCCCCTCACTTGATCATCTTGTAGAGGTCGGGGTCGCTGATCTTGACGGTCCTGGCCACGTTCCAGGACACGTGGATCATGGGCACGATGGACTTGACGTTCTTCACCTCGTTCCACTCGTAGCGCTCCAGGGCCAGCTGGTACTGGTACGCTGGGGACAGCGGGGACAGCGGGGACGTCGCGGCCACCGCGCCCCTCAGCCCCCCCGGGCCACCACGCACAGCCCCCCGGGACGCCCCGCGGCCACCACGTGGCAGCGCCCACGGTGTGTCCCCAGTGTCCCCACTGTCAATGTCACCCCAGTGTCCCCATTGCCACCCCAATGTCCTCAATGTCCCCAGTGTCCCCATTGCCACCCCAGTGTCCCCAATGTCCCCATTGTCAATGTCACCCCAGTGTCCCCATTGCCACCCCGGTGTTAATGTCACCCCAGTGTCCCCCAGTGTCCCCATTGTCAATGTCACCCCAGTGTCCTCAATGCCACTCCAGTGTCCCCAATGTCACCCCAGTGTCCCCATTGCCGCCCCAGTGTCCCCAATGTCCCCATTGTCAATGTCACCCCAGTGTCCTCAATGTCACCCCAGTGTCCCCTCACCGGTGAGCGGCCCCACGTTCCAGGCGATGTTTCCCTCAGTGTCCCCCGTGTCCCCAGTGTCCCCAATGTCCCCTCAGTGTTCCCTCACCGGTGAGCGGCCCCACGTTCCAGGCGATGTTGCTGTCCCCCCACGATGTCCCCAGTGTCCCCAATGTCCCCTCAGTGTCCCCAGTGTCCCCCGTGTCCCCTCACCGGTGAGCGGCCCCACGTTCCAGGCGATGTTCCCGTCAGTGTCCCCAATGTCCCCAATGTCCCCAGTGTTCCTGATGTCCCCAATGTCCCCAATGTCCCCTCAGTGTCCCCTCACTGGTGAGCGGCCCCACGTTCCAGGCGATGTTGCTGTCCCCCCACGATGTCCCCAGTGTCCCCAGTGTCCCCTCAGTGTCCCCTCACCGGTGAGCGGCCCCACGTTCCAGGCAATGTTGCTGTCCCCCCACGATGTCCCCAGTGTCCCCAGTGTCCCCCGTGTCCCCTCACCGGTGAGCGGCCCCACGTTCCAGGCAATGTTGCTGTCCCCCCACGATATCCCCAGTGTCCCCCGTGTCCCCAGTGTCCCCAGTGTCCCCTGTGTCCCCTCACCGGTGAGCGGCCCCACGTTCCAGGCGATGTTGCTGTCCCCCCCCGATGTCCCCAGTGTCCCCAATGTCCCCAGTGTCCCCTCAGTGTCCCCTCACCGGTGAGCGGCCCCACGTTCCAGGCGATGTTGTTGCCCAGTCCGTGTGCACCCAATGTTGATCCCACCAATGTCCCCAGTGTTCCTGATGTCCCCAATGTCCCCTCAGTGTCCCCTCACCGGTGAGCGGCCCCACGTTCCAGGCGATGTTGTTGCACCAGCCCGTGGCCTGCACCCAGTGCACGGTGCCGGCGTTGATCCACACCAGGTCCCCGGGGCGCTGCACGAACCGGTACACCGGGATGTTGGAGCGGTACAGGTCCTCCAGGATGGGCCACCACGAGCCCGTCAGGTAATCCACGCCGTGCCTGCGCCGGGGGCGTGGTCAGTCGCGGCCCCGCCCGCACCTGGACGCGCCCACAGGGCCCCGCCCGTTCCCTGCCGGCCCTGAACTGCTCCCCGGTGCTTAAAAATGGGACAGGCCACGCCCCCTGCAGGTGGCCACGCCCCCAGTGCATAACCACACCCCTGCGTTATCAGGCCACGCCCACTGACTCCACCCAGGCCACACCCCCAATAATTAACAGTGATTATTGGGGGTGGTCCTACTTATGCAGACTCCACCCCTTTTCCCACACCCCACCCCTTCTATGCCCCCCTTCATAACCACGCCCTCCTTCATGCAGGACACGCCTCTTTTATGGAGGCTCCGCCCACCTGTCACAGAAGGCAGAGATGCTCTCCCAGTAGTGCTGCCCCAATAACCCCGCCCCTCTCAATGACCACACCCCATTTTATGCAAACAACCCCTACTTCATGCAAGCCACGCCCAACTTAAGCAGACCACGCCCCTCATTTATGCAGACCACGCCCTCGTGTCGCACTAGGCAGGGATGTTCTCCCAGTAACTGCACCTCCTTTATGCAAACCCCGCCCCTTTCACTGACCACATCCTTTATGCGAACCACACCCATTTTATGCAGACCACGCCCCCTCATTTATGCAGACCACACCCACTTGTTGCACAAGGCAGGATTGTTCTCCCAGTAACTGCACCTCCTTTATGCAAACCCCGCCCCTTTCACTGACCACACCCTTTATGTGAACCACACCCATTTTATGCAGACCACGCCCCCTCATTTATGCAGACCACGCCCACTTGTTGCACAAGGCAGGATTGTTCTCCCAGTAACTGCACCTCCTTTATGCAAACCCCGCCCCTTTCATTGACCACACCTTTTATGCGAACCACGCCCAGTTGTGACCACACCCATTTTTATGCAAGCCACGCCCCTTCATTTATGCAGACCACGCCCTCCTGTCGCACTAGGCAGGGATGCTCTCCCAGTAACTGCACCTCCTTTATGCAAACCCCGCCCCTTTCACTGACCACACCCTTTATGCGAACCACACCCATTTTATGCAGACCACACCCGGTTTTATGCAAACCACGCCCCCTCATTTATGCAGGCCCCGCCCACCTGTCGCAGAAGGCGGAGATGGTCTCCCAGTAGTGCTCGTGCACCGCGAACCACTCGCAGTCGCCGGGGCCGATGTTGATGTTCACCGAGCAGAAGTTGTTGTTCTCCTGGTGGCCTGCGGGGGACGCTGTCACCGTCACCGTCACCGTCACCTCGTGCCACCCCCACCGCTGTCGGCTTTTTGTCGCCTCCCACCAAAAAAATCCCGGCCAAAGCCCCAAAAATAAAAAAATAAAATCCCCATGAAAATCCCTCCAAAAATGTCGCAAAGAAACGGCAAAAATTAGGGAAAAATTCCTAAAAAAAGGCAAAAAAAAAAATCCCACAGGAGTCAACAGCTGCGCCCAGGTGTGCCCCAGTGTGCCCAGGTATGCCCAGGTGTGTTTTGGGTGTCCCCCAGGTGTGCCCAGGCGCCCCCAGGTGTTCCCCAGGCATGCCCAGGTGCACCCAGCTGAGCCCAAGTGTGTCCAGGTGCATTTTGGGTGTTCTCCAGGTGTGCCCATGTGCCCCCAGGTGCGCCCAGGTGTGCCCAGGTGCACCCAGCCGTGCCCAAGTGTGCCCAGGTGCATTTTGGGTGCTCCCCAGGTGCCCCAAGGTGCCCCCAGGTGTGCCCATGTGCCCCCACGTGCGCCCATGTGCCCCCACGTGTGCCCAGGTGTGTGCCCAGGTGTGTGCCCAGGTGCCCCAGCTGTCCCCAGGTGTTCTCCAGGTGTGCCCCAGGTGTGCCCAGCTGTCCCCAGGTGCCCCAGCTGTGTGCCCAGGTGTGCCCAGGTGTTCTCCAGGTGTGCCCCAGCTGTGCCCCAGCTGTGCCCAGGTGTCTGCCCAGGTGCACCCAGGTGTGCCCAGCTGTGTGCCCAGCTGTGCCCAGGTGTGCCCAGGTGTGTGCCCAGGTGCCCCAGCTGTCCCCAGCTGTGCCCAGGTGTGTGCCCAGCTATACCCAGGTGCCCCAGGTGTGCCCAGGTGTGTGCCCAGGTGCCCCAGCTGTCCCCAGGTGCCCCAGCTGTGTGCCCAGGTGTGTGCCCAGGTACCCCAGGTGTGCCCAGGTGTGCCCAGGTGCCCCAGCTGTGTGCCCAGGTGCCCCAGCTGTGTGCCCAGGTGTGCCCAGGTGCCCCAGGTGTGCCCAGCTGTCCCCAAGTGTGCCCAGCTGTGTGCCCAGCTGTGCCCAGGTGTGCCCAGGTGCTCCCAGGCGCGCGCGGCTCACCGGGGGTGCGGCTGCCGGGCACTTTCATGTAGAGCTGCACGGTGTTCATGCCCAGGATGGTGTGGCCCACGTGGCTCAGCATGTTCCCCGTGGAGGACACGCGCATGAACGCCGGCAGCTTCAGCAGCTCCTGCAGCTGCGGCTTCCACCTGCGGGGACGGGGGACGGGGGACGCCCGCGTCACCCGCGGGTGACACCCACCCCGGGGGCACCGCCCGCCCCGGGGCAGCCGCGCCCCGGCACCCGAGAGTGGCACTGAGCCCCCCACTGTCACCTCAGAGTGGCCCTAAACCCCCATTGTGGCCCTGACCCCCCCATTGTCACCTCAGAGTGGCACTGACCCCCCCATTGTCACCTGAGAGTGGCCCTGACCCCCCCTATTGTCACCTCAGAGTGGCACTGACCCCCCATTGTCACCTCAGAGTGGCACTGAGCCCCCCATTGTCACCTCAGAGTGGCCCTGACCCCCCATTGTCACCTCAGAGTGGCACTGAGCCCCCCATTGTGGCCCTGACCCCCCCATTGTCACCTCAGAGTGGCCCTGACCCCCCCATTGTCACCTCAGAGTGACCCTGACCCCCCCCATTGTCACCTCAGAGTAGCCCTGACCCCCCCATTGTCACCTGAAAGTGGCCCTAAACCCCCCATTGTGGCCCTGACCCCCCCATTGTCACCTCAGAGTGGCACTGACCCCCCCATTGTCACCTGAGAGTGGCCCTGACCCCCCCTATTGTCACCTCAGAGTGGCACTGACCCCCCCTATTGTCACCTCAGAGTGGCACTGAGCCCCCCATTGTGCCCCTGACCCCCCCATTGTCACCTCAGAGTGGCCCTGAGCCCCCCATTGTGGCCCTGACCCCCCCATTGTCACCTCAGAGTGGCCCTGACCACCCCACTGTCACCTGAGAGTGGCCCTGACCCCCCATTGTCACCTCAGAGTGGCACTGACCCCCCCATTGTCACCTGAGAGTGGCACTGACACCCCCCACTGTCACCCAAGAGTGGCCCTGACCCCCCCCATTGTGGCCCTGACCCCCCCCATTGTCACCTCAGAGTGGCACTGAGCCCCCCCATTGTCCCCCAGGTGTCCCCAACCCATTTTCCCCCAGGTGTCCCCACTGTCCCCCAGATGTCTCCATTGTCCCCCAGGTGTCCCCACCCCCCTGCTGTCCCCCAGCTGTCCCCGCTGTCCCCCAGCTGTCCCCGCTGTCCCCCAGTGTCACCCGGTGTCCCCGCTGTCCCCCAGCTGTCCCCGCTGTCCCCCAGTGTCACCCGGTGTCCCCGCTGTCCCCCAGCTGTCCCCGCTGTCCCCCAGTGTCACCCGGTGTCCCCGCTGTCCCCCAGCTGTCCCCGCTGTCCCCCCAGTGTCACCCAGCTGTCCCCACTGTCCCCCAGCTGTCCCCGCTGTCCCCCAGTGTCACCCAGCTGTCCCCGCTGTCCCCCAGCTGTCCCCGCTGTCCCCCAGTGTCACCCAGCTGTCCCCGCTGTCCCCCAGTGTCACCCGTGTCCCCGCTGTCACCTCTTGGCGTCCGACAGGTCGATGTTGGTCCCGAACTTGATGATCTGGTGGGATTTCTGGTCGGGGGGGCTGGGGGGGACACGGGGTCACGGGGGGCGGGGACGGGGTCCCCAAGGGGGACATGTCACCCCCCCCAGGCCTTGGGGACACCCCCGGGGACACAGGGACACCCTGGGGACACCAGGACACCCCCCAAGGACACAGGGACCCCCCCTCACAGTGACACAGTGACACCCCTGGGACCCTTTGGGGACACTGAGACCCCCCCAAAGGACACCAGGACCCCTTGGGGACATTGGGACCCCCCCACAGTGACACAGTGACACCCCTGGGACCTTTGGGGACACTGAGACCCCCCCAAAGGACACCAGGACCCCTTGGGGACATTGGGACCCCCCCACAGTGACACCCCGGGGACCCTTTGGGGACACCGGGACCCCTTGGGGACATTGGGATCCTCCCCCCGGGGAGGGGAGGGGGTGACACGTTGTCCCCCCGGGATGTCCCCAAGAGGGGACAGGGGGTGGCCGCACCTGGGCGGGGTCTCGGTGGTGCTGTCGGGCTCCTCGGCCTCCTCGTCCTCACTGTCCTTGTCCTCCTGCGGGGACAGTGCCACCTCAGCCCCCAGGTGCCACCTCAGGATGCACGGGGACACTTGGGGACACTCCAGAGCCCAGGAGGCATTCCAGGGGACACTTGGGGACATCCTGGGGGCTCCAGGACACACACCCAGCACACCAGGGGACACTTGGGGACATCCTGGGGGCTCCAGGACACACACCCAGCACACCAGGGGACACTTGGGGACACTCGAGGACATGAGTCCCCTGCATCCGCCATGTCCCCGAGCCCTCTGTCCCCTGTGCTGTCCCCACCGTGTCCCCTGTCCCTGTGTCCCCTCCCCTGTCACCTGCAGGGACTCCTGCAAGGAGCACACCTGTACTGGGAGATGCTGGCGTGGGAGCGGCTGATGGCACAGGGCCACACCTGGCGTGTCCCCTGTCCCCAGGGTGTGTCCCCTGTCCCTGCGGTGTGTCCCGTCCCCGGGGTGTGTCCCCTGTCCCTGAGCTGTGTCCCCCGTGTGTCCCCATGTCCCCAGGGTGTCCCTGTCCCTCACCTGCAGGGACTCCTGCAAGGAGCACACCTGGTACTGGGCGTACTTGGCGATGGTGGTGTGCGAGCGGCTGGTGTCACAGCTGTGTCCCATGTCCCTGGAGTGTGTCCCCTGTCCCTGAGCTGTGTCCCCTGTCCCTGAGCTGTGTCCCCATGTCCCCTGGCCCTGTCCCTCACCTGCAGGGACTCCTGCAAGGAGGAGGCCTGGTATTGGGCGTACTTGGCGATGGTGGTGTGCGAGCGGCTGATGGCACAGCAGTGTCCCCTGTCCCTGGGGTGTGTCCCCTGTCCCTGGGCTGTGTCCCCCGTGTGTCCCCATGTCCCCAGGGTGTCCCTGTCCCTCACCTGCAGGGACTCCTGGAAGGAGGAGGCCTGGTACTGGGCGTACTTGGCCATGGTGGTGTGCGAGCGGCTGATGGCACAGCTGTGTCCCCTGTCCCTGAGCTGTGTCCCCTGTCCCTGGGGTGTGTCCCCTGTCCCTGAGCTGTGTCCCCATGTCCCCAGGGTGTCCCTGTCCCTCACCTGCAGGGACTCCTGGAAGGAGGAGGCCTGGTACTGGGCGTACTTGGCGATGGTGGTGTGCGAGCGGCTGCTCTCGCAGGGCCACACCTGGCGCGTCCCCGACAGGTCCCAGTTCTGGTCCGAGGGCTGCTGCACCTGCGTGCGCACCTCGACCGCGTGCTCGCCGCTGGCCTCCACCAGGGTCTTGGTGCTGAACAAGCCCAGGTCTGAAAAAACGGGGGGCTGGGGTCATTTTGGGGGTGTCCGGGGGGATTAGGGGGTGTCATAGGGTCAGGAAGGGTTAAATGGGGACAGGGACAGGGACAGGGGACAGGGACAAGGACAGGGACAGGGGACAGGGACAGGGACAGGGAATCTCCACCAGAGT
>NW_024037374.1:238868-267805 GCF_015832195.1 Motacilla alba alba
GGTGATTTGTGGAAGTTTTTAGGGGAATTTTGGGGTAATTTTTGGGGGGGTTTTGGGGTTTTTTTGGGGGGGGTTTGGAATGATTTTTGGGGTGGTTTGGGGGGGAGTTTAAGGGGATTTTGGGGTAATTTTTGGAGGGATTTTGGGGTGATTTTTGGGGCGGTTTTGGGGTGATTTTTGGGGGGGTTAAGGGGATTTTGGGGTAATTTTTGGGGGGATTTGGGGGTGATTTTTAGGGAGGTTTTGGGGCTGATTTTGGGGGGGTTGAAGGGGGTTTTGGGGTAATTTTTGGGCGGGTTTTGGAATTATTTTTGGGGTGATTTGGGGTGATTTTGGGGTGATTTTTAGGGAGGTTTTGGGGCTGATTTTTGGGGGGGATTTTGGGGTAATTTTTGGGGGGGTTTTGGAATGATTTTTGGGGTGATTTTTGGGGGGGGTTTAGGGTCTCTCACCATTTGCAGCCTCGCAGGAAGTTTTCGGGGCGCTGCGCGAATTCCTCCCGCGCCCCCCAAACCTCGCGGGGGGGGCGGCCCAGCTCGTACTGGGGGAAACTGGGGAGAGCCGAGAAAGGGGGGGGTCAGGGACCCCAAAACCCCCTCAGGAACCCCAAAACTCCCTCAGGGACCCCCAAAAAAAAATCCCCCAAAAACTCACTCGAGCTCCTCCTCGGGCTCCTCCGCGGCCGCGTCCTGAGGGGTCCCGGGGGGCTCGGGGACCCCCTGAGGGGCTGCGGGGGGAGGGGAGAGGTCAGAGCTCCGCCCCCACCCCAAAATCCCCCCAAAAAACAAAAAAAAACCCCAAAATAACCCAAAAATCCCCAAATCCTCCCGCCCCCCCCACGCGCACCGTCCACCATGGGCGCCGCCATGACAGCTGAGGCCACGCCCCTTGGTGGCCACGCCCCTCGGTAGTCAGTCTCGTTGCTGGCCACGCCCTCATATCCATATATGGAATTGGGCATTATTTTATTGGCTCCTCCCTCTGTGGGCGGGGTTTCGGGTTTTCCCGCCAAAAGGGGACGCCCGCGATTTGGGGGCCCCGAAATGCGACCCCAAAATCGTCCCCAAAAAGGTCCAGAGGGACCTGGGACACCCCAAAATGTCACCTGAGAGTGGGGGGGGTCTGTGGGACCCCAAAATGGGACCCGGGGGGGTCAGAGTGACACAGGACACCCCAAAATGTCACCTGAGGGTTTGGGGGGTCCCCAAAGGGGGTTCTGGAGTGGGTGGAGAGCAACCAAGGGGTGACACAACCATGGCCACCATGACCCAACCATGGCCACCATGACCCAACCACAGCCACCACCACTTAACCATGGCCACCATGCCCCAACCACAGCCACCATGACTCAACCATGGCCACCATAACCATAACCCAACCAAGGCCACCATGATCCAACCATGGCCACCATGACCCAACCATGGCCAACACCACTCAATCACGGCCACCATAACCCAACTGTGGCACTCACACCCCAGCCATGGCCACCATGACACAACCACGGCCACCACCACCCAACCATGACTGCCATGACTCAACCATGGCCACCATGACTCAATCATGACTATCACCACCCAACCATGGCCACCACCACCCAACCAAGACCACCGTAAAGAGCCATGGCCACCGTGACCCAACCATGGCTACCATGACCCAACCATGGCTACCATGACCCAACCATGGCCACCATGACCCAACCATGGCTACCATGACCCAACCATGGCCGCCATGACTCAACCATGGCCACCATGACTCAATCATGACTATCACCACCCAACCATGGCCACCACCACCCAACCATGGCCACCTCCACCCAACCATGGCCGTCACCACTTAACCATGGCCGTCACCACTTAACCATGGCCACCATGACTCAACCATGACTATCACACCCCAACCACGGCCACCACGATGTCCTCCCATGACCCCTCCATCCCACCTTGCTGTTCCTCCACATCCCCCCCAAGCTCCTCAGGGCCACCACAGGTGCGTCCAGCTGTGTCCAGGTGTCCCCAAATGAGGAGTTTTGGGGTGTCCCCCCTCCCCCAAAAACAGTCGCAGATGAAAATCAGTAAAACTTTTATTAACGTCCCCCCAAAAATCCGAAATTCCCCGAAATTCGCTTCCCCTCCCCCCCCAACAACCCCAAAAGTGAAAACAGCAAAATAAAGGGGGGTGGGGGAGGGGCAAAAGACCCCCCCCCCCCGAACCCCCAAAACCGCCACCAACGAGCGCCCCCCTCCCCCACCCCCCTCCCCACCCTCATTAACCAACCCCATAAATTACAAACCCCCCCACCGGCCCCCCCAAAATCAGGGGGGGCTCCCACACCTGCCCCTCCCCCACCCCAACTGGGGGGCCACCTCTAAACTGGGGGGTCACCCGCGACTTGGGGATCACCCCAGATTCAAGGGTCAGAGCCTGGTTTGGGGATCAACCCCCCCAATTTAAGGGTTTAACCCCAATTTAAGGGTTTCACCCCAATTTAGGGGTTTCTCCCATTTTAGGGGTCAGCCCCAGTTTGGGGGTTGCCCCCTCTGAACTTTGGGGTCCAGTTCAATCCAGGGGTTCCCCCTCAAACTTTAGGGTCTCTCCAACTTTGGGGGTGACCCCAAATTCGGCCATCACCACCCTTTAGTGTCACCCCAATTTCGAGGTCACCCCAATTTCAGGGTCACCCCAACAGTCTGTGGGGACCTGGGGGGTGACAACAGCCCTGTCCCCACCAGAACTTGAGGGTTTGGGGGTGACAACCCCAACCCCGTTTCCATTTGGGGGTGACAACCCCGTTGCCGTTGGGAATTGGGGTCACCCCAACACCTGTGGGGTTTGTGAGGTGACAACCCCGTTCCAATGGAAATTCGGGTGTCACCCCCACAACCAGTTTTGGGTTTTTGGGTTTTGGGGGGTGACACCCCTGACCCCATTTCATTTTTCTGAGGGGGTGACGACGCTGTTCCTGTGTAAATTTTGGGGTCACCCCCACGGCCTGTGGGGTCTGGGGGTGACAACAACCCTGACCCCATCAGAATTTGGGGGTTCAGGAGGTGACACCCCCAACCCTGTATCCATGTGGGGGTTTGGGGGGTGACAACCACCACATCCCCAGATCAATTCTGGGGTCACCCCCACGGCCTGTGGGGTTTGGGGGTGACAACAACCCCGACCCCGTATCCATGTGGGGATTTTGGGGTGACAACAACCCCGACCCCGTATCCATGTGGGGATTTTGGGGGGTGACAACAACCCCGTCCCCACATGGATCTGGGGGTCACCCCCACGGCCTGGGGAGGTTTTTTGGGGGGTGCCACCCCCGTCCCCACAGGCTGACCCCTCAGTTGTCGTCGTCGCTGTCGTCGGGGCTGATGGCCGGGCTGGTGAGGCTGTAGGTGGGCGACGTGGGGCTGTAGCCGGGGGACGTGGGGCTGTACGTGGAGCCCTTGGGCGAGGTGGGGCTGTAGGTGGGCGACGTGGGGCTGTACTTGGGCGAGGTGGGGCTGTAGGTGGGCGAGGTGGGGCTGTACTTGGGCGACGTCGGGGTGTAGACGGGCGAGGTGGGGCTGTAGGTGGGCGAGGTGGGGCTGTACTTGGGCGTGGTGGGGCTGTAGGTGGGCGAGGTGGGGCTGTACTTGGGGGACGTGGGGCTGTACTTGGGGGACGTGGGGCTGTACTTGGGCGAGGTCGGGGTGTACTCGGGGGAGCTGGGGCTGTAGCTGGGGCTGGTCGGGGTGTACTTGGGGGACGTGGGGCTGTAGCTGGGGCTGCTGGGGCTGTAGCTGGGGCTGCTGGGGGTGTAGGTGGGCGACTGCGGGGTGTAGCGGGGGCTGGATGGGCTGTAACTGGGAGAGGTGGGGCTGTAACTGGGGGAAGTGGGGCTGTAACTGGGAGAGGTGGGGCTGTAGTTGGGCGAGGTCGGGGTGTAGTTGGGGCTGGTGGGGCTGTAGCTGGGAGAGGTGGGGCTGTAACTGGGAGAGGTCGGGGTGTAGTTGGGGCTGGTGGGGCTGTAGTTGGGTGAGGTCGGGCTGTAACTGGGCGAGGTCGGGCTGTAACTGGGAGAGGTTGGACTGTAACTGGGAGAGGTCGGGCTGTAACTGGGCGAGGTGGGGCTGTAGCTGGGCGAGGTCGGGCTGTAACTGGGCGAAGTGGGGCTGTAACTGGGAGACGTCGGGCTGTAGCTGGGAGACGTCGGGCTGTAGCTGGGCGAGGTTGGGCTGTAGCTGGGGGAGGTCGGGCTGTAGCTCGGGGACGTGGGGCTGTAGCTGGGCGAGGTTGGGCTGTAACTGGGCGAGGTGGGGCTGTAACTGGGAGAGGTGGGGCTGTAACTGGGAGAGGTGGGGCTGTAGTTGGGCGAGGTGGGGCTGTAACTGGGGGAGGTGGGGCTGTAACTGGGAGAAGTGGGGCTGTAGCTGGGGCTCTGTGGGGTGTAGCCCCCCGGCGACCGCGGCTCGTAGGCGGGGGACGTCGGGCTGTAGCTGGGGGACATGGCCCCACCTGCGGAGAGGGGACACGAGGGTCAGGAGGGTGTTGGGGGGGGGGTGGTAGGGGTGTTGTGGGGGTGTTGGAGGTGTGTGGGTTCCTGTTGAGGTGTTGTTTGGGTGTTGTGGAGCTCAGTGAGGGGGTGTTATGGGGCTGTTTTGGGGTTACAGGGTATTTCATGGGTGTTTTGGATTCTTTGAGGTTATTTTAGGGTGTTTTACGGTGTTACAAGGTGTTTTGGGGTGTTGTTACAGGGTGCCCTCTGGGAGTTTTGGGTTATTTTCTGTTCTTTTAGGGGTATTTTAGGGTGTTAGAGAGTGTTTGGGGTGTTCCAGTGTGTTTTGGGGTGTTTTGGGTTATTTTAGGGTGTTTTAGGGTATTACAGTGTGGTTTGGGGTGTTGTTAGGTGTTACAGGGTGTTTTACCGATGTTTTGGGTTATTTTAGGGCGTTACAGGGTGTTTCAGTCTGTTTTGGGGTGTTGTTAGGTGTTACAGGGTGTTTTACAGGTATTTTGGGTTATTTTAGGGTGTTTTAGGGTGTTACAGCGTGTTTTGGGGTGTTGTTAGGTGGTACAGGGTGTTTTACAGGTGTTTTGGGTTATTTTAGTGTGTTGTTTGGTGTTTCAGTGTGTTTTGGGGTGTTGTTAGGTGGTACAGGGTGTTTTACGGGTGTTTTGGGTTATTTTAGTGTGTTGTTAGGTGTTTCAGTGTGTTTTGGGGTGTTGTTAGATGGTACAGGGTGTTTTACAGGTATTTTGGGTTATTTTGGGTTATTTTAGGGTGTTACAGGGCATTTCAGTGTGTTTTGGGGTGTTGTTAGATGTTACAGAATGTTTTACGGGTGTTTTGGGTTATTTTAGGGTATTACAGTGTGTTTTGGGGTGTTGTTAGGTGGTACAGGGTGTTTTACGGGTGTTTTGGGTTATTTTAGGGTATTACACCATGTTTTGGGGTGTTATTAGGTGTTACAGGGTGTTTTACAGGTGTTTTGGGTTATTTTAGGGTGTTACAGGGTGTTTCAGTGTGTTTTGGGGTGTTGTTAGGTGGTACAGGGTGTTTTACGGGTGTTTTGGGTTATTTTAGGGTGTTTCAATGTGTTTTGGGGTGTTGTTAGGTGGTACAGGCTGTTTTACAGGTGTTTTGGGTTATTTCAGGGTGTTTCAGTGTGTTTTGGGGTGTTGTTAGGTGTTACAGGGTGTTTTACGGCTATTTTGGGTTATTTCAGGGTGTTTTTGGGGCTGTACTCACCAGGGGAGGGGATGTAGGGGCTGGAGGGGCCGGGTGACCCCGGCGAGCCAGGCGTGGGTGACCAGGCTGGGGAGTAGCCGGGGCTGAACCCGGAGGCGTCGGAGGCGGCGCTGGGGGAGAACCCGGCCCCGCCCGGGGTCATGCCGCTGCCTGTGGGGGAAAATGGGGGGTCAGGGGGACCCCAAAACCAGCCCAGGACCCCAAAATCACCCCCAAATACAGACCAGAATCCCAACACCAGCCCAGGACCCCAAAACCACCCTCAAACACAACCTGGGACCCCAAAACCACCCCCAAAACCAGCCTGGAACCCCAAAACCACCCCAAACACAACCTGGCCCCATCCCGCTGCCTGTGGGGAGAAAGGGGGTCAGAGGGACCCCACAACCAACGCAGGACCCCAAAACCACCCCCAAATACAGCCCAGGTCCCCAAAACCACCGCCAAACACAACCTGGGACCCCAAAACCAGCCTGGAACCCCAAAACCACCCCAAACACAACCTGGCCCCATCCCGCTGCCTGTGGGGGAAATGGGGGTCAGGGGGACCCCTCATCATCCCCAATTCACCCCAGGACACCCCAAAGTCTCCCCAGAGCCATCCCAGTGACCCCCATTTTACCCCAGACACCCCTCCCAGTCCGTCCCAGCGCCCCACTCACCCACGCTGGGGGACCAGGCGCCGTAGGCCGGGGTGGCCCCCTGGTTCCAGGGGGTCATGGCCGGGGACATCCCCCCCATGGGGCTGGGGGCCGAGCCGAAGAACATCCCGGTGGCTGCGGAGAGAGCGGGGTCAGGGGCACCCCAAAACCGGGGGGACCCCAAAATATGGGGGCACCAGCATCGGGGGAACACCAAAATCTGGGGACATCAACATCTGGGGGACACCAACATCTGGGGGACACCAGGTGACCAAAGCTGGGACATGGTGGTGGCCATGGTAACATCCAGAGTCTTTGTGTCATCAGCACCCTTGGGGTGTCCCCTCCTCCCCAATGGACTCCAAAATGCGGGGGTGACCCCAAAATCAGAGGGACACCAACATCTGGGGGACAGCAGCTGACCAGGGCTGGGACACGGTGACGGCCATGGTGACATTGGGGGTTGTCATGTCACCACCTCCACAACCCCAACTCCTCCCTCGTAGGATCCAGTCCCGATGCACCCCAAAATCTGCATGGACCCCAAAATCTGAGGCTGTCCCCTCTTCCATGGGACACCCAGAACTGGCCAGTGAGCACCATGACCTTGAAGGTCTTTGTGCCACCACCCTTGGGGTGTCGCCAGCTGCTCCTGGAGGAACCCGGCCACCATTCCAAGGGTTGTCCCCATTTTCCTGGGGTTGTCCCAATTTTCCCGGGGTTTCGGGGGTGTCCCCAGGGTTTCGGGGACTCACGGCCGCCGACGCCGAGGCCAGGCAGGGCGCTGGGGATCTCCATGCCGTGCTTGCACTTCTCGGCGTCCAGCAGGAGATCGAAGCAGCCGGTGCCGGCCGGGGCCAGCTGGCCCAGCATGATGTTCTCGGACACGCCCTTCATGGGGTCGCTCTCCCCGTGGGCAGCTGCCTCCATCAGGACGTCGACCTGAGTGGGGGGGACACCCCAAAATCAGCTTCAACCTTTAAATGTCCTTGTAGAACCCCAAATCCTATAAAATGCCCACAGAATCCCCCATTCCCAGCCCCTGAACCCCATTCCACCCCAATCCCCCATTCCCATCCCACTCCCACCCCAATCCCCTATTCCCAAACCCCATTCTGACCACAATTCCTGTTCCCACCCCATTCCCAAATCCCAGTCCCACCCCATTCCCCGTTGTCCCCGGACCATCTCCTTGAAGGAACACTTCATCAGGGACCCAGCGTCCTGGCGGTTCCCAAACCCCACTCCCAAACCCCATTGTCCCCATTGTCCCCGCACCGTCTCCTCGAAGGAGCACTTCATCAGGGGCGCGGCGTCCTGGTGGTTCCCAAACCCCACTCCCAAATCCCATTCCCCGTTGTCCCCGCACCATCTCCTCGAAGGAGCACTTCATCAGGGGCGCGGTGTCCTGGCGGTTCCCAAACCCCATTCCCACCCCAAACCCCACTCCCCGTTGTCCCCATTGTCCCCGCACCGTCTCCTCGAAGGAGCACTTCATCAGGGGCCCGATGTCCTGGCGGTTCCCAAACCCCATTCCCAAACCCCATTGTCCCCATTGTCCCCGCACCGTCTCCTCGAAGGAGCACTTCATCAGGGGCCCGGTGTCCTGGCGGTTGACGCCGTGCCGGGTGATGGCCATCAGGTGTCCCCGGGACGTCATGGTGTCGCACAGCAGCGCCAGGTGCCGGTAGTTGACGTAGGAGCCGTCGAAGGAGATGACGTGGTAGAGCTCCCGCTCCAGCGCCTTCCGCACCGCCTCGATCCCCAGAACCTGCGGGGTCCCCAAATCCAGGGGGTGGGAATTCCTGAGATCCACGGCTTTGGGAATTCCCAAATCCAGGGGGTGGGAATCCCAAATCCAGGAGATGGGAATTCCCAAATCCAGGGGGTGGGAATCCTAAATCCAGGGGGTGGGGAATCCCAAATCCAGGGGGTGGGGAATCCCAAATCCAGGGGGTGGAGAATCCCAAATCCAGGGGGTGGAGAATCCCAAATCCAGGAGATGGGAATTCCCAAATCCAGGGGGTGGGAATTCCTGAGATCCACGGCTTTGGGAATTGCCAAAATCCAGGGGGTGGAGAATCCCAAATCCAGGGGGTGGGAATCCTAAATCCAGGGGGTGGGAATCCTAAATCCAGGGGGTGGGAATCCTAAATCCAGGGGGTGGGAATCCCAAATCCAGGGGGTGGAGAATCCCAAATCCAGGGGGTGGAGAATCCCAAATCCAGGGGGTGGAGAATCCCAAATCCAGGAGATGGGAATTCCCAAATCCAGGGGGTGGGAAATCCCAAAATCTGGGGATCCCATCACCTGGGGGCTCAGGTGTCCCTCACGTCTCAGGTGTCCCACAGTGAAGATCTCCACCATGAAGACCATGATGTCCCTCAAACCCCAGCCCAGGTGTCCATCATGCCCCAGGTGAGCCACAGTGAAGATCTCCACCATGGAGGACCATGATGTCCCTCAAACCCCAGCCCAGGCGTCCCTCACGCCCCAGGTGTCCCCAGGTGACTCACGGTGAAGATCTCCACCACAAGGACCCAGATGTCCCTCAAACCCCAGCCCAGGCGTCCCTCACGCCCCAGGTGTCCCCAGGTGACTCACGGTGAAGATCTCCACGATGTCGTTGGAGGTGGTGCGCACGGGGTCCACGTCCTTCTCGCTCAGCACCCGCATGAGGCTGACGCCGTCGGTCTCCAGGATCCACTCCTGGAGAGCCTTGAACTCCCCGTCCTCGGTGATGATGATCTTCTTCTTGTTGTCCGTCTGCGGCAGGTGCATGTACACCTGGGCAGGTGGGGACAGGGGTCACCATGGTGTCACCATGGGTGTCCCTTATCCTCTAAAGGTCTCTTGGAACCTCCTAGAAGTCTCCATGGAGAGCTCCTGATGCTCCTCAAGATCTACCTGGAGATCTTGAACCCTCAGAGCACCTGGTGGTACCCAAGGACCTTCTCAGGTGCCCACAGGTGTTACCAGGGACCATCCTGGACCTTCTAAAGGTCTCCTGGAACCTTCTAAAGGTCACCATGGAGCTCTCCAGGTATCTCTGGAGACCTCCCATCCCTTCATGGACCCCTCCAGGTGTCCCCAAGCCGCCCCAGGTGTCCCCACCTTGCTGATCTGCTCGATGCCCTGCAGGGTCATGTCCGTCAGCATGTTGGACTCAATGCAGCGCAGGAAGACGTCGTCGTCCATCTTGTCCACCACCTCCTCCTCCTGGGGACAAGACGGGGCACAGGTGACGCCCAGGCCATCCCAGGTGTCCCCTGAGGTGTCCCCAAGACCCTGCCCACCTCCTGCATCTTGTTCTCGTCGCTGTTCATGATGCGGATGCGCAGCACCAGCTTCTCGGCGTTGTCGTCGTTGAAGATGCAGTTGAGGTCGTCACCAAAGCCTGGGAGGGGACATGGGGTGGGGACAGGGTCACCTCCGAGGTCACGGCACCCAAGGGACCTCCAGGGTGTTCTGGATCTGCCAGGAACCCCCAAAGCTCCTCCAGGATCACACAGAACTCCTTGAACAGCCCTCAGATGCCTTCAAGGGTCACCCAAGACCTTCAAAAAGCTCCTCAGATACCCTCAAAACTCAACCAAGTCACCTCAAACCCCCTCCAGGTCCCCCAAAAGCCCTTCCAGACTCACCCACAAGACCCCGAAAGCTGCTCAGATGCCTTCAAAACTCATCCAGATCACCTCAAACCCCCTCCAGCTCCCGCAAACACCCCCCAAACCCCCTCAGAACCCCCCAAAAACTCCTCAGATGCCCTCAAACCTCATCCAAATCACCCCAAACCCCCTCCAGGTCCCGCAAACACCCCCAAACCCCCTCAGAACCCCCCAAAAACTCCTCAGATGTCCTTAAACCTCATCCAAATCACCCCAAACCCCCTCCAGGTCCCCCAAAAACTCCTCAAACCCCCCGAGGGCCTGTGCCCAGCCCACCCACCGGCGTTGATCTTCTCGGCGATCTGCTCCATGGTGAGCTTGCGGTCGGTCATGTGCTTGCGGTCGAGCTCGACGCGCAGCAGCCACGGCGAGATGCGGCTGACGTCGAAGTCGGGCATCTCGTAGTAGACGTTGACCCACTCCTGGTCCTCGGCCACCACCGTGCTCTGGGGGTTGGGGTCGTAGTAGATGGCGGTGTTGGCTGTCACCTTGCGCAGCGTGGTGTGCTCCAGGCGGCACAGGATGTCCTGGGGACATTGGGGACAGTCAGGGGACACTGGGGACATGGAGGACATGGTGGACATTTGGGTGTGGTGTGCTCCAGGTGGCACAGGATGTCCTGGGGACATTGGGGACAGTCAGGGGACATCGGGGACATGGAGACGGTCAGGGGACAGAAGGACATTGGGTGTGGTGTGCTCCAGGTGGCACAGGATGTCCTTGGGACATTGGGGACAGTCAGGGGACATGGGGGACAGTCAGGAGACACTGGGGACATGGAGGACACGGGGAACAGTCAGGGGACATGGGAACAGTCAGGGGACAGAAGGACATTGGGTGTGGTGTGCTCCAGGTGACACAGGATGTCCTGGGGACATTGGGGACAGTCAGGGGACATTGAGTGTGGCATGCTCCAGGTGGCACAGGATGTCCTGGGGACACTCAGACATGGGGACACAGAGGGGACACAAACCCACAGGGCCACCACAGGGCTGTGAGGACACAAACCCACGGGGCCACCACCAGACCACACCAGACCCCCATCTGCTGTCCCCAGCGCGTCCCCAGGTGCCACCTTGGCGCGCTCGGCGTCGCGGGCGCTCTGGCCCAGCAGGAACACGGTGAGCGACGGCGTCTTGGGCTTCTTGGAGATGTTGATGAGCTCCTTGAGGCGGGGGACACCCAGGGTGACGTTCTTGGCCGACACCCCCGCGTAGTGGAAGGTGTTGAGGGTCATCTGCGTGGCCGGCTCGCCCAGGGACTGCGCGGCCAGCGCGCCCACCATCTCACCCGGGTGGGCCTGAGGGGACACGGGGACAGCACGGTGTCACAGCGGGGTCACCAAACCCCAGAGTGACCTCAAACCACCTCCCCGGGGTGGGCCTGAGGGGACACGGGGACAGCACAGTGTCACAGCAGGGTCACCAAACCCCAGAGTGACCCCAAACCACCTCCCCGGGGTGGGCCTGAGGGGACACGGGGACAGCACGGTGTCACAGCGGGGTCACCAAACCCCAGAGTGACCCCAATTCCCCCCAGAATGACCCCAAAACCCGCTGTCACGATGGCCTGGTTGAACCTGATCTCCCCCAGTTGAAGGTACGTCCAGAAGTGACCCCAAACCCCCTCAAAACACCAGAAGTGACCCCAAAACCCCCCAGAAGTGACCCCAAAGCCCATTCTCACGATGGCCTGGTTGAACTTGGACTCGATCTCCCCCAGCAGCCAAAGGTACCCCAAGATCTGACCCCAAATCCCAAACACTGACCCCAAACCCCCAAGAATGACCCCAAACCCCCCAAGGATGACCCCAAAGCCCCCAAAGCCCGTTCTCACGATGGCCTGGTTGAACTTGGACTCGATCTCCCCCAGCAGCCAGTCGAAGGCCTCCCCGCTGAGCCGGAACTCCTCCACCATGCGGCGGCTGCAGAGCGTGGAGCGCAGGTGGATGTTGAAGAGCAGCGTGGCGTTCTCCTGCGCCTGCCGGCTCAGCGGGTCCTCCCCGTTGACGATCACCAGCTTGCGGCTCAGCTCCTTCACCCCTGAGGGGACAGCGCCGTCACACGGGGGTCCCGAGGACAGCCAGAACAGTCGTGGGGGTCCCCAAATTCATCACAGCTTCCTGAGGGACTCAAGGATCTCCAGAACCTTCCTGAGGGACCCCAAACCCATCACAGCTTCCTGAGGGACTCAAGGATCTCCAGAACCTTCCTGAGGGACTCAAGGTCCTCCAGAACCTTCCTGAGGGACCCCAAACCCATCACAACTTCCTGAGGGACTCAAGGACCTCCAGAACCTTCCTGAGGGACTCAAGGACCTCCAGAATGTTTCTGAGGGACCCAAGGATCTCCAGAACCTTCCTGAGGGACTCAAGGACGTCCAGAACCTTCCTGAGGGGCACCAGATCCATGCCCCACTCACCCTCCACCACCTTGACCGGGTGCAGGTCCGAGGGCAGCCGGGAGTTGATGTGGAAGATCTTCTGCGCGTTCCAGATCATGCGCAGCAGGTTACAGGGGAGCACCACCTGGGAGGAGAGGAGCCCCAAAAACAGGGTCAGAACCCCAAAAACGGGGCATCTCAGATGGGTTTTGTGGTATCTCCGCGGGGTTTTGGGGTGGATTTTGGTGTCACTTTGCTGTCCCCAGCGGGGCAGATGACCCTGAGGACCTCCATGGACCCCAAAAGGAGGAATTGGGGATGCTCTGGGTGGATCTTGGGCTATCTCAGTGGGGTTTTGGGGTATCTCGGTGGGGTTTTGGGGTGTTCCAGGTGTTTCTGGGGTGGATTTTGGTGTCACCTTGCTGTCCCCGGTGGGGAAGATGACCCTGAGGACCTCCCTGTCCTCGCGCATGCGGTCGAACTCGCGCTCCAGCTCGTTCTGGATGTGGGCGTTGGACAGGATGTCCTTGACCAGCTCCTCCTGCAGCGTCCGGCGCAGCGCCCGCTCGTTGGTGTAGTCAAACTTGAACCTGTGGGGACATGGGGACACCTCAGGGACATCCAGGGGACACCAAAGTGTCACCCACGTCAGGCTGGAGAAGCTTGGGGACACCAAAAAAGCTGGTCGATATTGGGTAGGAGAAGGTTGGGGACACCAAAACGTGACCGAAGTTTGGGAGGAGAAGGTTGAGGACACCAAGGTGGGTCTCGGTTTGGGGTGGAAGAGGTTGGGGACATCAAAATGTCACCCAGGTTGGGCTGGAGCAGCTTGGGGACACCCAAGTATCACCCAAGATTGGGGAGGAACCTCTTGAAGACCCCAAAACATCCCCAACTTCTGGAAGGAGCCACTTGGGGACCTCAAGATGGGTCTGAAACCTTGGAAGGAGCCACTTGAAGACCCCAAAATGTCCCCAGCCCAAATCTGAACACCCCAAGATGTCCCCAACTCCTTTGAAGACTTCAAGATGTCCCCAACTCCCATCTGAAGACCCCTAGATGTCCCCAACTCCCGGAACGAGCCCCTCAATGACCCCAACAGGGGCCATTGACCCCACCCGTGACCGCGCCCTGCCCCGGTTCGTGTCCCCCGTGTCCCCCCTGGTCCTCACTTCTTCTCGAAGGCCTTGTTGGAGGGTTTGAGGGTGGCCAGGTTCTGGAACTCGACGCTCTCGCCGGCCAGCCCGTCCTCGCCGTAGCGCAGCTGCACCACCTGGTTGATGGAGTTCCTGACGGTGGCATCGTACTTGACCATCACCGACTCCATGGACTTGATCAGCCGCCGCTGGATGTACCCTGAGGGGTGGGGAGGGGTCAGCAGGCACCTGGGGAGGGTTTGGGGGTCTCCAGGAGGCATCTGGGGAGGGTTTGGGGGTCTCCAGGAGGCATCTGGGGAGGGTTTGGGGATCCTGGAGGTCCCCAGAAAACATCTGGGGAGGGTTTGGGGTCTCCAGGAGGCATCTGGGATGGGTTTGGGGATCCTGGAGGTCCCCAGGAAATATCTGGGGAGGGTTTGGGGATCTCCAGGAGGCATCTGGGGAGGGTTTGGGGATCCTGGAGGTCCCCAGAAAGCATCTGGGGAGGGTTTGGGGATCTCCAGAAGGCATCTGAGGAGGGTTTGGGGTCTCCAGGAGGCATCTGGGGAGGGTTTGGGGCTTTCAGGGTTTCCGTACTGTGATTTTGGGGTCCTGAAGGCCCCATGGGTGGAATTTTGGATTCCTGGAAGCCCCACGGTGACGTTTTGGTGACACTGACCGGTCTCGGCCGTCTTCACGGCCGTGTCGATGAGGCCCTCGCGGCCGCCCATGGCGTGGAAGAAGAACTCGGTGGGGGTGAGGCCGGCCAGGTAGGAGTTCTCCACGAAGCCGCGGCTCTCGGGGCCGTAGTCGTCCTTGATGAAGTGCGGCAGCGTCCGGTGCTTGAAGCCGAACGGGATCCGCTTGCCCTCCACGTTCTGCTGCCCCACCACCGCGATCACCTGAGGGGACACCGGGTGGGGACACCTCCCAAAATCACCTCAGAAGCTCAAGAGAACTCAAAAAAACTCCACAGAAACCATCCAAAATGCCCTGAGATCCTCCAGAAAGCACCACAAACCCCCTGAGATCCTCCAGGAACTGCCCCAAACCCCCTGAGATCCTCCAGGAACTGCCCCTAACCCCCTGAGATCCTCCAGGAACTGCCCCAAACCCCCTGAGATGCTCCAGGAACTGCCCCAAACCTCCTGAGATCCTCCAGGAACTGCCCCAAACCTCCTGAGATCCTCCAGGAACTGCCCCAAACCCCCTGAGATGCTCCAGGAACTGCCCCAAACCCCCTGAGATGCTCCAGGAACTGCCCCAAACCCCCTGAGATCCTCCAGGAACTGCCCCAAACCTCCTGAGATCCTCCAGGAACTGCCCCAAACCCCCTGAGATCCTCCAGGAACTGCCCCAAACCCCCTGAGATCCTCCAAGAACCGCCTCAAACCCCACACGGAGCCCCCCAAGACCTTCTGGAACCCCCCTGACCTGGGAGATGTTGATCTTGGAGCCCTTGGCCCCCGAGACCACCATGGATTTGAAGTTGTTGTACTCGGACAGGGATTTCTGGGCAGAGGAGCCGGTCTTGTCGCGGGCGTCGTTCAGGATGCGGTTCACCTGGTTCTCAAAGGTCTGGCGCAAGGTGTTGCCCGGGGTGGGCTCCAGCTCGTTGTTGTGGGCCTTCTCGATCACCTGGAGACCCCGAAAACCACCCCAAAAGGGTCAGCGGGGAGCCCCGAATGCCCCTGATCGCCAAAACCACCGGAGAACCTCAAAAACCCCCAAAAAACTCCACCAACCAACCTACCTCCCCCAAGATCCTCCAGGAACCACCCCAAACCCACGTGGAGCACCCCAAGACCTTTTGGAGCCCCCCAAACCTGGGAGATATTGGGTCTTGGACCTCCTGGAGCCCAAAACCACCTCAAGAATCTCAAAAAAATCCTAAACACTCCACAAAACTCCACAGGAACGTCCAGGAACCTCCCCAACCTCCTGAGATCCTCCAGGAACTGCCCCAAACCCCCTGAGATCCTCCAGGAACTGCCCCAAACCCCCTGAGATCCTCCAGGAACTGCCCCAAACCCCCGAGATCCTCCAGGAACTGCCCCAAACCCCCTGAGATCCTCCAGGAACTGCCCCAAACCCCCTGAGATCCTCCAGGAACTGCCCCAAACCCCCTGTGGAATTCCCCAAATTCCAGGAAACCCCCCCAAATCCCACCTCGATGACATCCTGCTTGGCCTTCTTGATGGTGTTCTGGATGTCCTGGTAGGTCTTGGCGTCGGCGATGGAGTCACCAATGCCGATGGTGTGACCTGGGGGGGACACGTGGGGTTCAGGGGGATCCCCCCAAATTTGGGGTCATCTCCAACCCCTCACCCCCAAAAACCAACCCTGGGCCAGGTTCTGGTCAGGCTGTGGGACAAGGGGAGGACATGGGGACAATGAGGTCCTTTAGGGACAAAAATGGGGTCAGGACATGCCCCCAAAATTCCCGAGTCCTCCTTGTCCCCAAAAAAGGGGTCCAAGAACCCCCAGGACCTCAAAAACGGGGTCCAAGAGCCCCAGGGCTCCACCAAGCTGGGACCTGAGAAGGTCCCCGGGTGACCAAACCCCCATTAGATGCCACCAAGGAGGTTCCCAGCCCCCCAGGAGCCCCCGGGACCGCGCTGACCCTCGATGAGCAGCCAGTTGTTGATGACGGTCTGGATGTTGCTGTAGAAGAGGCGCGTGGTGTCGTGGCCCATCTCCAGGTAGGAGATGTGCACCAGGGACCCGGCCGACGTCCCCAGGGACTTCTTGCACAGGATGCCCATGATGAGCTCCCCGTTCTCCACGATCACCTGGGGACATCCAAAGAATGGGGTCAGGACCTCAAAGATCCAAAAAAAACCCCAAAACCCACCTGGAGCATCCCAAAAACAACCCCAGATCACCTCAAGGTTTACAAAACCCTCCTAGACCACAGCAAGTCCCACCAAAAGCCCCTCAGATCCCACCAAAGCCCCTCAAACCACCTCTGTGCCTCACCAAGCCCCCCTAGACCTCCTCATGTTCCACCAAAAGCCCCTCAGACCACCCCAAAGCTCCCTCAGATGCCACCAAAGCCCCCTCAAACCACTCCAAACTCTCTCAGATCCCACCAAAGCCCCCTCAAACCACTCCAAACTTTCTCAGATGCCACCAAAGCCCCCTCAAACCACTCCAAACTCTCTCAGATGCCACCAAAGCCCCCTCAGATGCCACCAAAGCCCCCTCAAACCACTCCAAACTCTCTCAGATGCCACCAAAGCCCGCTCAGATGCCACCAAAGCCCCCTCAAACCACTCCAAACTCCCTCAGATGCCACCAAAGCCCGCTCAGATGCCACCAAAGCCCCCTCAGATCACCTTTCCACCCCACCAAGCCCCCCCAGACCTCCTGAAACGCCCCCACCTTGGTGTCCCCGGGGGAGATGTGCTTGTAGGGGCCGCTGTCCTCGTCGTCGGGGTGGGTGCTGTGGGTGCGGATGCAGTTGATGTGGCCGGGGATGATCAGGGAGAAGATCTGCTTCCCTGTCCAGAGCGGCCGCGGCTTCAGGATGGCCGGCTGGGGCACCTTGCCGTCCCACGTGGACAGGAACATCAGCAGGTTCATCACCTCGCCCTGAGGGACACCCCAAAAATGTCATCAATCAAGAAAACCCAATAGAGATCCCAAAACATCCTAAAAATGCCCTAAAAGCCCCCAAAATCCCCCCAAACCAGACCTTCTCTTCTCAGGGAAGACGCCCCTCTTGGTGACCTTGCACACGGCCGTCAGCGTGTCCCACCTCAAACAGCTGCCCTAAAACCCCTGACATCACCCCAAATCCACCCTGAACCACCACAAATCACCCTGAACAACCCCAAAACCCCCAAGATGACCCCAAAACCGACCCTCTCGAGGAAGACCTTCCTCTTGGTGACCTTGCACGTGGCCATCAGGGTGTCCCACCTCAAACAGCTGCCCTAAAACCCCTCAAATCACCCCAAATCCACCCTGAACCACCACAAATCACCCTGAACAACCCCAAAACCCCCAAGGTGACCCCAAAACGGACCCTCTCGAGGAAGACGTCCCTCTTGGTGACCTTGCACATGGCCATCAGCGTGTCCCACCTCAAACAGCTGCCCTAAAACCCCTGACATCACCCCAAAACCTCCACAATCACCCTAAACAACCCCAAAACCCCCAAGGTGACCCCAAAACGGACCCTCTCGAGGAAGACGTCCCTCTTGGTGAACTTGCGCACGGCCGTCAGCGTGTCCTGCACGATGCCCATGACGGGCCGGTTGCTCTGGGGGGTGACGATCATCCTGGGCACCATGGCCAGCTCCTGGATCTCCGCCCGCGTCTCCAGCGACTGCGGCAGGTGCAGGTTCATCTCGTCGCCGTCAAAGTCGGCGTTGTAGGGCGTGGTGACACTGAGGGGACATCGAGGGGACATCAGGGACATTGGGGACACCAGGGCTCTCAGGGACATCGGGGACGTTGTGGGGACACTGGGACATCAGGGATCTCAGGGACATTGTGGGGACATGGGGCAGGTTCATCTCATTGCCGTCAAAGTCGGCGTTGTAGGGCGTGGTGACGCTGCGGGGGACATCAAGGACATTGGAGGACACTGGGGACATTGGGACATCAGGGACACTGGGACATCAGGGACATTGTGAGGACATGGGGCAGGTTCATCTCATCGCCCTCAAAGTCGGCATTGTAGGGTGTGGTGACATTGTGGGGACACTGGGGACACTGGGAGGACATTATCTCACCACAGAAGGTGGACCAGGACACAATTTGGGGTAATTTTGGGGTAATTTTGGGGTAATTTTGGGGTAATTTTGGGGTAATTTTGGGGTAATTTTGGGGTAATTTTGGGGTGTTTTACCTCAGATTCAGAGAGAACATGGATCAGGCCAGGATTTGGAGTTAATTTTGGGATTAATTTTGGGGGTTTTGGGGCGTTTTACCTCAGATTCAGACAGAAGGTGGACCAGGGCAGGATTTGGGGTAATTTTGGGGTAATTTTGGGGTAATTTTGGGGTGTTTTACCTCAGATTCAGACGGAAGGTGGACCAGGGCAGGATCCTGACCCTGTGACCCATCATGGACATCTTGTGCAGCGTGGGCTGCCGGTTGAAGATGACGATGTCCCCATCGCACATGTGACGCTCCACCTGTCCCAAAACCCCCCCAAAAGTCAGAGGGACACCCCAAAAACGGGGGACACCCCAAAAACGGCATCTTTCTCCCAAAAATGGTGGGGTCAGAGTGAGGAGAACGAGGAGTTCGGGGTTAAATCCACTCCCTGGTGGTGGTGAAGGCCAAAATTGAGGATTGAACCTCAAATGTCAGAGATTTGAACCCAAAATTATGGACTGAACCCCAAATCTAGAATTGGGAACCCCAAAATCACGGATTGAGCCCCAAATCCTGAGCTCTGAACCCCAAAACCAGAATTTGAACCCCAAATCTAGAATTGGGAACCCCAAAATCAGGGATTGAGCCCCAAATCCAGAGCTCTGAACCCCAAAATCAGGGACTAACCCCAAATCCAGAGCTCTGAACCCCAAAATCAGGATTTGAACCCCAAATCCAGAGCTCTGAACCCCCAAATCAGGATTTGAACCCCAAATCCAGAGCTCTGAACCCCAAAATCAGGGACTGACCCAAACCCCAGAGCTCTGAACCCCAAAACCAACCACCACCCCCTGCAGCTGTGGGCCCCACACGCAGTTTTTGGTGTCCCTGAGATTTTTTTGGGATCCCGCTGCGGTTTTTGGGGTCCCTGGCCGGATTTGGGGGTTTTGGGGTGCTGACCTTGTAGCCGATCTGCAGGTGGAGGTCGCTGGGTTTGGGGTGGAAGCGGAGGTCGATCCTGTCCCCGTTGTCCCTGATGATGTACTTGGCCCCCGGGTACTGACTGTTCCCCCTGCGCACCAGCTCCTGCAGCCTGCGGGGTTTTGGGGTCAGTTTAGGGGATTTTGGGGGTCAGGGAGTCACCTCGCAGCTCTCAGAGGCAGCTGGAGAAGGACCAGTGGGGTTTAAAGGTGCTTGGGGTGGGTTTGGGTTATTGGGATCCGCTCAAAATAACCCTAATGCCTCCCCACCATACTCCTGTGTCCATCCCAAACCCCACAATGACCCCAAAGCCACCCCAAAGCTCCCTGAATGTTCCTAAAGCGTCCCAAAACTGCCCCAAAATCCCTCAAACAGCCCCAAAATCCCTTGGATTTAACCCCCTAAACCCTTAAATCTCCCTGAACTCCCCCAGACTCCTCCAACCACACCAGCCACCGCCCCAAATTCACCCCAAAATCTGCCCTAAAGTCCCTCAGATCCTCCTCAGACTCTTCCGGCCACTGTTGAAGGTGACAACCTCACCAAAGGTTACAGCGATGGTGATGGAGCAGGAGAGACCCATCCCAAAACCCCCTAAATCCGTCCCAAACCCCCATAAATCCATCTCGAACCTCTGTAAATCCACCTCAAACCCCCAAAATCCCCTATAACCCCCACAAATCCCCTACAAACTCCACCTGTCGATGTTGAAGAGGGTGACAATCTCACCAAAGGTCACGTTGGCAGCAATGGAGTAGGGGACACCAACACCAAACCCCTCAAACTCTCCCTAAATCACCCCAAACCTCTATAAATCCACCCCAAACCCCATAAAAACCCCATAAATCCATCCCAAACCCCCTAAATCCCCCACAAATCCCACCTGTCAATGTTGAAGACAGCGAAAACTTCACAAAAGGTCACGTTGGCGGCGATGGAGCGGGAGACGCCAACACCAAACCTCCATAAATCCACCCCAAACCTCCATAAATCCACCCCAAATCCCCTACAAACCCCATAAATCCATCCCAAACCCCCTAAATTCCCTAAAAATCTCCCCAAAGGCCACCTGTCGATGTTGAAGGGGGTGATGATCTCAGCAAAAGCCACGTTGGCAGCGTTGGAGCGGGGGACACCAACACCACACCCTCACAAATCCACCCCAAACCCTCATAAATCCACCCCAAACCCCCATAAATCCATCCCAAATCCCCTACAAACCCCGTAAATCCCCCCCAAAGGCCACCTGTCGATGTTGAAGGGGGTGACGATCTCGGCGAAGGTCATGTTGGCAGCGTTGGAGCGGGGGACACCAACACCAAACCTCCATAAATCCACCCCAAACCCTCATAAATCCACCCCAAATCCCCATAAATCCACTCCAAACCCCCTACAAACCCCATAAATTCCCTATAAATCCCCCCAAAGGCCACCTGTCGATGTTGAAGGGGGTGACGATCTCGGCGAAGGTCATGTTGGCGGCGATGGAGCGCGGCACGCCCACCTGGTCGATGGCCAGGTTGGGGTCGGGCGTGATGACGGTGCGGGCCGAGAAATCCACGCGTTTGCCCATGAGGTTGCCCCGAACCCGACCCTCCTTCCCCTTCAGCCGCTGCTTCAGGGACTTCAGGGGGCGCCCCGACTTCTGCATGGCCTGGGGGAGGAGAAATTGGGGGGTCAGGGGAGGTTGGAACCCCCAAAATCACCCCAAAAATCCAGAATCCACCGGGGGACACAAATTGATCCCTCCTGGGAATGTGCCCAGCTCCTGCTGGGACTTTGGGGTCTGCTTGTCCCCTTTCTGTCCCATCTGGGACACCCCAAAATCCCCCTGTGACCCCAAAAACCCCTCCATGACACCCCAAAACCTCTCTGAGACAACCCCAGACTCTCCTGGACCCAGGGGAGCTCTTTGTCCATCATGGTGATTGCAACGACCTGGAACCATTTGATGTCCACGCCTGTGACTTCAGACCACCACCTGAATGTCCCTGACCTTGTGTCACCCCAAAACCCTTCTGTGACCCCCAAAACCTCTCAGGGACCCCCCAAAACCCCCGAGACCCCTCCTGTACCCTGGGCAGGCCGGGCAGCTCGTTGTCCACCACAGTGGCCACGTGGAACTGCAGCAGCTTGACGTCCTCGGCCATGACTTAGGGCCACCACCTGAATGTCCCTCAACTTGTGTCACCCCAAATTCCCCCTGCGACCCCCAAAACCTCTCAGTGACCCCCCCAAAACCCCCCTGAGACCCTTCCTGTACCCTGGGCAGGCCGGGCAGCTCGTTGTCCACCATGGTGGCCACGTGGAACTGCAGCAGCTTGACGTCCTCGGCGATGACGTGCGCGGCCGCCCCGTTCTGCTCGTTGCGCCGCAGTTGGTTGTTGATCTTGACGATGTCGGCCAGTTTGTGGGTCAGGTCATCCTGGGGACACCCCAAAATCAGTGAGGTGACCCCAACATTTATTAATGGGAGGGCTGGTATTGGTAGAGGGAGGTGAGAAAACCCAAAGCGCCGTGGGAAAGGGGATGGGGGGATTCAGGGTGGGACAAAAATGGAGATACCCCAAAGAGTGTTGGGGGTGACCCCAAAAGGGGATTTGTGACCCTAAGAAGGCATCAGGGACCCTAATACCCACCCTGGGACCCCCCAAAATCACCCCAAAGCCCACCTGGTTGCAGGCAGAGCCCTGCATGACCACGGCCGGGCACACAGATAGGAGAGCATGGGCAGCACGGTGCCCCAAACACCCCAAAACCCATCCTAGGACCCCAAAAACCCCACAAACTGACCCCAAAACCCCACAAACTGACCCCAAAGACCACGTGGTTGCGGGCAGAGTCTTGCATGACCACAGATAGGGGGAGCACGGGCAGCACGGTGCCCCAAACACCCCAAAACCCATCTTAGCACCCCAAAAACCCCACAAACTGACCCCAAAACCCCACAAACTGACCCCAAATCCCACCTGGTTGCAGGCAGAGACCTGCATGACCACGGCTGGGCGCACGGACAGCGGCAGCATGGGCAGCACGGTGCCCCAAACACCCCAATACCACGCCAAAACCTCTCCAGGGATCCCACTAAGCCCCAAAACCCCACAAAATGACCCCGAAACCCCCCAAAATGACCCCAAATCCACCCCAAATCCCACCTGGTTGCGGGCGGAGCCCTGCATGACCACGGCCGGGCGCACGGACAGCGGCGGCACCGGCAGCACGGTGCCCCAGGGACCTCAGTATCACCTCCAAAACCCCACAAAATTACCCCAAATCCCCCAAAATCACCCCAAAATCCTACAGAATGACCCCAAATCCCACCTGGTTGCGGGCAGAGCCCTGCATGACCACAGCCGGGCGCACAGACAGTGGCGGCACGGGCAGCACGGTGCCCCAAACACCCCAAAACCCACCCAATCACCCTAAACCACTCCCCAAACCCCCCAAAATCCTACAGAATGACCCCAAATCCCACCTGGTTGCGGGCGGAGCCCTGCATGACCACGGCCGGGCGCACGGACAGCGGCGGCACGGGCAGCACGGTGCACACCATCCACTCGGGCCGGGCGAATTTGGGGTCCATGCCCAGCACGAAGCACTCCTCGTCCGAGATGCGCTTGAAGATCTCGTGCACGCGCTCGGGGCTCAGCAGGATCTTCTTCTCCTGGGAATCCTCGTTGACGTGCTTCCACTCGGCGTACAGCTCCAGCCCCGAGCGGCGGATGCGCGGCTGGTAGCGCCCGCAGCCGCCGTGGCCCTGCAGAGGGGGAAAAGGGGGCAGAAATGGGGTTATCGGGGTGAAAGATGGGGTTATTGGGGGGAAAGATAGGGTTATTGGGGGGGAAAATGGGGTTATTGGGGGGGAAAGTGGGAATTATTTGGGTTATTATGGGGTTAATAATGGGCTGGTACTGCCTGCAGCTGCCGTGGCCCTGGAAATGGGGAAAAAATGGGGTTATTGGGGGGAAAGATGGGATAATTGGAGGGAAAAATGGGATTATTGGGGGGGAAAAATGGGGTTACTGGGGGGAAAATGGGGAGAAACAGGTTAAAAAGGCGAATTATTTGGGTTAGCAACAGGGGCTGGTACCACCCACAGCCACTGGGGCCCTAAAATGGAGAAAAGGGGGAAAAATGGGCCACAGACAGAAGTTTTGGGGCCACCAAGGGCGATTTTGGGGCCACCAAGGGCGATTTCGGGGCGCCCACCTTCTCCTTGGTGAGGTCCTCGTCGCCCTCGGGCTGCTCCACCCCAAACTTGTGGTCCATCTCCTCGCCCCCCTCGCAGATGTTCTTGCCCTTGCACAGGTCGTAGACGTGGGTCAGCCTCTTCTTGGGCTGCCCCTTGGACTTGCCCAGGATGTCCTTGATCTTGGGGTTGTTCTGCCCAGAAAAACGCAGGTTTGGGGTCACAAAATGCCATTTTGGGGTCGGAAAATGCTGGTCTGGGGTCGCATCGTGGTTTTAGGGTCATAAAAGATGATTTTGGGTGTCTGGGCTTGTCCCATTGGGGTCCCTCAGCATCTCCAGAGCTTCCAGGACCACCCAGCAGGTGACAACTCTGTGTCCCCCAACCCCAGTTGTCCCCTCTTGATGTGTCCCCCAACTCTGTCACATCCCCTCGGTGTCCCCAACTTTGTCACTTCCTCTTGGTGTCCCCACATTTTGTCACCTCTTCTTGATGTCCTCACGTTTTGTCACCTCTTCTTGATGTCCCCAAATTTTGTCACCTCTTCTTGGTGTCCCCAAATTTTGTCACCGCTTCTTGATGTTCCTCAACTTTGTCACCTCTTCTTGGTGTCTCCAAATTTTGTCGCCTCTTCTTGGTGTCCCCAAATTTTGTCACCTCTTCTTGGTGTCCCCTCACTCTATCACCCCCTCCTGATGTCCCCCCACTTTGTCACCTCCCTCTGACCCCCAGCACCCCCAAAACGATCCCAAAACCCAACACCGACCCCCATCCCCGAGGTGTCCCCGAGATGTCCCCAAGGTGCCACCACGGGGCCATTTCCAGCCCAAAAGTGACCCCTGCCCCCAAACTTTCGGGGTCCCCCCGGGTTTTTTGGGGTCTCACCGAGTCCACGAGCAGCTTGGAGCAGAAGAAGCAGACGCAGCGCAGGATTTTCATGGTTTTGCCCAAAAAGCCCACGTGGAACACGGGCTTGGCCAGCTCGATGTGGCCAAAGTGGCCCGGACACTCCGTCATGTTCCCTGGGGACACCCCAAAATCAGACCGGGGGACACCCCAAAACTGGATTGGGGGGGGTTGGGAGAGAGGGGAATCACCCCCAGAATGGGGTTTTGGGGTGGGAGGGGAACACCCCTAAAAAAGCCCTAAAAAAGGGGAGCACCCCAAAAAATGGGAAACTCAAAAAAAAGGAAAACTAAGAAAAAGAAAACCCCCAAAAAGTGAAAACCCCCCAAAAAAAAGGAAAACCCCAAAAAGAAGGAGAATCCCAAAAAAAGGAAAATCCAAAAAAAAAGGAAAATCACAAAAAAGGGGCATCAACCCCAAAAAAAGAGAAGGAAACCCCCCGAAAATAACAAAGCGTCCCTCAAGAAATCCCACAAATGGAGCAAAACTGAAATTTGGGGAGGGGGGAATGAGGGGAGCTCCCCAAAAAGGGGAACCCCAAAAAAAACAAGGATACCCCAAAGCCCACAAATCCCCCTGAGACAAAGGGGAATTTTAGGGGGTTTAGGACCTTCTCCCTGTGAAGATTTGGGGGTTCAGGACCCTCCTTGTGAGGGACTTTGGAGGCTCAGGGGGTCCCTGTGAAGATTTGGGGCTTTGGGGCCCCCCATGAGGATTTTTTGGGGGTTAAGGCTCCCCTGCCAGGAGGATTTTGGGGTTCAGGGTCCCCCTAACTCACCAGCACAGGTCTGGCAGCGCCCCGTCCTCTCGATGACACCCTGCCGGGGGTCCATGAGCCCCCCCAGTTTGGGGCGTCCCCCCTCGGTGGTTTCGGGGTACTTGATGCCCCCCTCGGTCACCGACATCCGTTTCTGGGGGGGACAAAAGGGAAACTGAGGCACCTGGGGACCCCCAAATTCATTCCCAACCTCTTCTGAAAAACCCTAAGCGGGTGGGGGTACCCCAAATGACCCCCTCGGGTGACAATAAACACTTTAATCACCCCAAAATCCCACCTGGGCTCCCTGAACAACTTCCAGGGACCCCAAAACTCCTCCAGGACACTCCAAAGCTCTTCCAGAATTCCCCTAAAAACCTCCAGGCACCCTAAGTATCCTTCACACGAGCCTGAAGCTCTTCCAAGGCCTCCAGAGACCCAAAGTCTCTCCAGAACACCCCAAAACCCCTCCCAGGCACCCCGATACATTTCCCGAAGCCTCCTGGGCACCCCCAGGGACCCCAAAACTCATCCCAAGGCTCCCTGAGCCACTCCTAGGGACGCCAAAACGCTGCCAGGGGGTTGTGAGCCACTCTCGGACATCCTAAACCTCTTCCAGAGGTTCCCTGGGCACCGCAACACTTTCCAGAACCTCGTTTGTGTCCCCGAACCCCCCGAGGACCCCCCAAATCCCCCTCCGAGCTCTCCCCTCTGCCCCACTCAGCCCCCCGGGCCTGTGGGGGGCGCTGTCCCCTCACGGGGCCGCTCCGCTCCCCGCTCTCGCTGCCCCGGCGCCATTTCCCGCCGCCTCTCGCCCTCAGCCGCCGGCCCCGCTCCCGCCGCGGGCCCCGCGGTTCCGTCCGCGCCGCCCCGGCCCCGGTACCATCTCATCGGGGCTGAGGATCCCGAACTGGACTCGTTTGATGGTGCGCAGCGGGCAGGCGCTGTCGCCCGAGGGCGGCCCGCCGTGCATGGCGCCGGTGGGGCCGCGGCCTCGCGCCGCTCCGACTGCTCGGAACCGACCCCTTCACGGAGGGGGTTGAGGGAGCGGGGAGTTCGATCCCCACCGGGGAACCGGGAACTGGCGCCTTACGGAGCCCTCAGCGCGGAGCTTCCCCTTCTCCGCTCCAGCCGCTCCGCGCTCAAGGCGCGACTGAGCGCTGTAAGGCACCGGCGCCGCCTTATATAGACTCGGCCCCCGCGCGCCGCCAAAGGAGGCGGGGCCGGAGCGTACCAAGCGCCTCACAGGAAAAAGGGGGGAGGCGCCGAAATAAGCGGCGGGAAGGAAAGCGAGACGCGAGTCCCGTCACGGTCCGTGAGGCGAGCGGGGAGCGGGGAAGGGGCAGGGGGTCGGCGGCTGCTCCGTGAAGCCCTCACGGGACGCGCCGTGGTCGGACCCCCAGCTTCCAGCGCGGTGGGATCGGTTCATGAATAATTTATTTTAAAAGCGCCGCCCCCCCGAGCCCGAGAGCCGAGAGATCGCGGGGGCGGAGGGAGGTTGGCGAAGTGACCTCCGGAGCTGGCGGAGATTGGCGGAGATTCCCGAAGTACTGACGGAAGTGGGCGGAGATCGACGAAGAGACTCCGGAGAGTGACGGAAATGATCGGAGTTGACCGGCCATGCCCGAACGTGGACGGAAAGATACGGAACTGGCCGAAGCACTGGCGGAAGTCATCGAAAGATGCCGAAGGATGAGCGGAAAATACCGGAAATTGTCGAATATACGACGAAAGATGCCGAAGCAAAGGCGGAGGGTGCCGGAAATGGGCGAAGCACCCCTCCAGCCGCGGCCTGCGCAGCCCCGGCCTCGCCCGCCCGGCCCGGCCGCTCCCGGCGCTGCCGACCCGGCTGGGGCGGCTGGGAAAGGCCGAGGCTTTGGGGCCTGTTCCGGAGGGCTGCGGGGGAAGGGGCTGGGCGAGGCGCAGTGTGATTGGAAGAGAATTTTAGGAGCAGGAGGAGGAAATTTGAGGGGGCAGGAGGGGTTGGAGGCGCAGTTAAGGGCTTGAAGGTTGTCGGCAGAGCAGGAGGGGTGTGGGGTTATAATTATAATTGGGGTAGGAACGGGGCTTTTAGAGAGGCAGGAGCGTTTGGGGGCAATTGCAGACAAAGAGCAGGATTTAGGGGGGCAGGAGAGGGGTTCGGGGTGGTTTTGGGCAGCAGTCGGGTTTGGGGGGACAACTGGAGCAGTAAAATAATGTTTGAGGAGCATTTTGGAGGGGCAAGAAGGACAAGGGACCATAAATGGAGGGGAAAAAAGGAGAATTTTGGTGTTTGGAGGCCAGGGAGGGGTATCCAGGAGGAGCAGGAGGTTTTGGGGACATTTATGGCAAGAAAAGGGAATTTTTGGGGAGAATGGCAGAGAAGGGGATTGAGGGGAAGGAAAACGGTGTTTTGTGGGGGGCACAAGGGTTTGGGGGGATTTGGGGGCAGAGAAGGAGAAATTTGGGGAGCAGGGGGGGATTTACAGGGTCAGGAGTGGGGGGAGGTTCCCGCATGTCACCAGGGATGGGGTGACACAAGGTGTGACATCACAGGGTGTGACATCACACGGTGTCACCGGGCCGTGGCATGCACACAGCACAGCCGGACACGCCAGGTGACGGGTGACACGAGTGTGACACAGTGTGAGGTACAGCCCAAAGGTACAACCTGACCTGTGACACGACTGTGACATCGTGTGACACAGCGTGACAACGCCACGCGGCGCAGTCGGACACAAAATGTGACACAAAATGTGGCACAGTCTGAGGTACAGCCCAAAGGTACAACCTGACACAGCCCCACGCGGCACAGCCGGACACAAAATGTGACAAACGTGACACAAGTGTGGCACAGTCCAAGTACAACCCAAAGGTACAACCTGACACAGCCCCACACGGCACAGTCGGACACAAAATGTGACAGGTGACAACTGTGACACCGTGTGACAGCCCCACACGGCACAGTCGGACACACCACACCCCCACCACAGTGACAATGCCACGCGAGGTGACGCCGAGGGCGCGGTGACACCTGAACCCCCCCTGAGCATGGTCCCTGCTACACCCGGCTCTGCCTGTTGTGCCCCGGTGTTGCTGTCCCCTGGTTTTGTCACCGTTTTGTCCCCGTTTTTGGGCTGTGGCACCGTGGTTGTGTCCTCGGTTGTGCGTCACCGTGTCCCCGCTTTTGTCCCCTCTCTTCTCTCATTGTGTCCTTTTTTGTGTCATTTTAACCCCAAATTTGTCCCCACTTCTGTCTCCTTGTGTCCCCTCCCGTGTCCCCAGCTTTGTGTCACTTTGTCCCCCATTTGTGTCCCACTCGTGTCCCCTGTCCCCTCAGCCCTGTCCCCTGCTGACCCCCAACTCTGTCTCCGCTTGTGTCACACCCCGCCTGTGTCCCCTGTCCCCTCCATGTCCCCCTCCCTGCCTGTGCCCCCCCGGCTGTGTCCCCCACTTCTCTCCCCATAGCTGCGTCCCCAAATGTCCCCCACTTTTGTCCCCCCTGTCCCCACAGCTGTGTCCCCATCCCCTCCCAGCTGTGTCCCCACTTGTACCCCCCAATTGAGACCCCCCCCCCACCCTCCTGCCCCCTGTCCCCCCCAGAAGTTGCGTCCCCCAGTTCTGTCCTCCCGTCCCCACAGGTGTGCCCCCCAAAATGTCCCCGTGTCCCTGCTTGTGCCCCCCTTGTCCCCCCCCCGTGTGTCCCCCTTGTCCCCCCCGTATCCCCCCGTGTGTCTCCCTTG
>NW_024037374.1:268805-297925 GCF_015832195.1 Motacilla alba alba
ACGGTCCCAGTTTGGGGTCCCAGTTTGGGGTCCCGGTCCCAGTTTGCGGTCCCAGTTTGGTGTCCCAGTTCGGGGTCCCTGGTCCCAGTTTGGGGTCCCAGTTTGGGGTCCCAGTTTGGGGTCCCTGTATCCCAGTTTGGGGTCTCAGTTTGGGGTCTCAGTTTGGGGTGCCGTGTCCCAGTTTGGGGTCCCTGTGTCCCAGTTTGGGGTCCCGGTCCCAGTTTGGGGTCCCTGTGTCCCAGTTTGGGGTCCCAGTTTGGTGTCCCAGTTTGGGGTCCCTGTTTGGGGTCCCGGTCCCAGTTTGCGGTCCCAGTTTGGGGTCTCTGGTCCCAGTTTGGGGTCCCGTGTCCCAGTTTGGGGTCCCAGTTTGCCCAGTTTGGGGTCCCAGTTTGGGGTCCCTGGTCCCAGTTTGGGGTCCCAGTTTGGGGTCCCGGTCCCAGTTTGGGGTCCCAGTTTGGGGTCCCGGTCCCAGTTTGGGGTCCCAGTTTGGGGTCCCAGTTTGGGGTCCCAGTTTGGCTTCCCTGGTCCCAGTTTGGGGTCCCGGTCCCAGTTTGGTGTCCCAGTTTGGGGTCCCGGTCCCAGTTTGGGTTCCCAGTTTGGGGTCCCAGTTTGGGGTCCCAGTTTGGGGTCCCGGTCCCAGTTTGGGGTCCCAGTTTGGGGTCCCTGTGTCCCAGTTTGGGGTCCCAGTTTGGGGTCCCAGTTTGGGGTCCCAGTTTGGGGTCCCGGTCCCAGTTTGGGGTCCCTGTGTCCCAGTTTGGGGTCCCAGTTTGGTGTCCCAGTTTGGGGTCCCAGTTTGGGGTCCCAGTTTGCCCAGTTTGGGGTCCCAGTTTGCCCAGTTTGGGGTCCCGGTCCCAGTTTGGGGTCCCAGTTTGGGGTCCCATGTCCCAGTTTGGGGTCCCGGTCCCAGTTTGGGGTCCCAGTTTGGGGTCCCTGTCCCAGTTTGGGGTCCCGGTCCCAGTTTGGTGTCCCAGTTTGGGGTCCCTGTTTGGGGTCCCGGTCCCAGTTTGGGGTCCCTGGTCCCAGTTTGGGGTCCCAGTTTGGGGTCCCCTGGTCCCAGTTTGCCCAGTTTGGGGTCCCCTGGTCCCAGTTTGCCCAGTTTGGGGTCGCTGGGATCGCGCGCCGCCGCTCCCCGTCCTTTTCCCGCCGGGGGGGGCGGGGTTAAGGAGGGGGCGGGGCTCCTCCCGCCCCTCCCCCGCTCCCGCGGCTCCTTCTGGAACGTTCTCCCGTCCCCTTCAGCCGCCCTTGGCACCCCCGGGGGGGGGGGAGGGGTCGGGATAAGGGGGGGGGGGGGGTCCCCAAAACCGGGGCTGCCCCAAAAAGGCCCCGATTGAGCCCAAAACGGCGGTGGGGGAGGGGAAAGGGGGGGCGGCGCCATCTGGACGGGATTGGGGGGGGAGGGGAGGGGGGGGAGGGGAGGGGGGGGAGGGGATCAGGGGGGATTTGGGTCAGGAGGGGGAGGGGAGGGGCGGGCCGAGGGGGTAATTAGTGAATTAATTAATTAATGGCGGCGCTAATGAAGGGAGGGGTGATTAACGGGGTGGGGGGGGGGGGGATTTTGGGGCGGTTTGTGCCAGAAAAGGGAAATTTGGAATTTCGGGGGGTTAATTAAGGGTTAATTAATTAGGAGGTGGTTGATTTCGGGGGTTAATTAAGGGGGGTTAATTAATGGGGAGGGATTAGTTCGGGGGGGTTAATTAAAAGGGGGTTAATGAGGGATTGATTGCGTGTTAATTTGGGGGGTCTGGGGGGAAATTCCGGGGGTCTGGGGGGGTGTTAATTAAAGAGGTGTTAATTAACGAGGTGTTAATTGGAGGCGTTAATTGACAGTCGTTAAGTGAGGGGGTTCATTGGGGGGGTACTGGGGATGATTAATTAAAATCATTGTTATTATTCCTTTAATTAGAAGCGTTTCTCTCAGGGGACATTAATGGGGGCGTTAATTGGGGTCTCAGCGATTATTAATTAGTAATTAACGGGGTCAGTATTAGTTATTAATTGGTGTTGTAACCAGAGGTAGTCATTAATTAGAGGCCGTTAATTAGAAGCGTTTCTATTAGGGGTTAATAAATGGGGGGTGATTAAGGGTCTCCATTAAGGGCTTTTAATTGGGGGATTAATTAAGAGTTATTAATTATGGTCAGGTAATTAGATCGGTCTCTATTAGGGACTATTAATTAAGCACATTGTTAATTGAGAAGTCTCTTGGGCTATTAACTGGGGGGTTTGTGGGGGTTATTAATTAATTAGAGGATTGTTAATTGGAGATCTCTATTAGCTGCTGTTAATTAGGGGCTGGAAGTGAAACCTTTATTAGGGACTATTAATTAGGGGTGTTGTTAATTGGGGAGCGTTATTAATTGGGGGGTCTTAATGGGGGGGTCTTAATGGGGGTGCTAATTAACAGCTGTTAATTGGGGGGGTCTTAATTAGGGGGTTCGTTGGGGAAGGGGATTTGGGGTGTTAATTAGACGGTGTTAATTGGGGGTTATTAATTGAGGGGTGTTAATTGGGGGCATTAATTGGGGTGATGTTAATTGGGGGTGTTAATTGGGGGTTATTAATTGAGGGGTGTTAATTTGGGGCGTTAATTAGGGGTTTGTTAATTGGGGGAGGGGAATTTGGGAGGGTTTGGTGGCCCCGCCCCTCCTCGATGACGTCACTGATGAGACCACGCCCCCTGCCCGGAATGGGGGGGAGGGGACCCCGTGGCCTGGCAGCACTAACGAGCTCATTAAGGCTCATTAAGCCTCATTAAGGCTCATTAGGGCCACCCCCCACCCCCGCCCCGTGGCCTAATTAACAAAGAAACCCAAAAATTAACAAAAAATCAACAAATGAACCCAAAACTTCACCAAAAATCGCCAAAATCTGGAGACTTTCACCAAAACCCGGCGTTCTGGCGCCTTCATCGGCCATCTTGGCCCTCATTTGCATATCGGCGGCCATTTTGGCCTGCTGGGCCAATGGCGGCCTTGCCCTTCTGCCGCCTTGGCGGCCATCTTGGCCCCCATTTGCATAATGGCGGCCATCTTGGCCTCCACGCTGCCCCGTCTGCCGCCATCTTGTTCCCAACTCACCCACACGGCGTCGGCCATCTTGGTGTGCTGGAGGCCATCTTGATTCGATCAATGCAGCGTGGCCGCCATCTTGTTTGCCATCCTTACCACTGCCGGCGGCCATCTTGGTGTGCCGGTGGCCATCTTGTTTGCCATTCCTACAATCGCTGTCGGCCATCTTGATGCCAAATGCCGCTCAGCGCCGTCCCCGCTGTGGCGGCCATCTTGGTCCTTATCCCCCCACCCCCCCCGGCAGCCATCTTGCTCCTTATCCCCACGTACACAGCGGCCATCTTGGTCCTTGTCCCCACACCCATGGTGGCCATCTTGGTCCTTGTCCCCACACCCATGGCGGCCATCTTGGTCCTTATCCCCTCACGGACAGCAGCCATCTTGTCAGGTTGCCATCTCGGTCCTTATCCCCTTGTGCAAAGCGGCCATCTTGATCCTTTTCCCCACATGCACAGCCGCCATCTTGGTCCTTATCCCCCCACCCCCCCCCCCGGCAGCCATCTTGCTCCTTATCGCCACGTACACAGCGGCCATCTTGGTCCTTATCCCCCCACCCGCAGTGGCCATCTTGGCAGGCAGCCATCTTGGTCCTTATCCCCTCATGCATGGCGGCCATCTTGGTCTTTATCCCTGCCCATGCAGAGCAGCCATCTTGGCAGGCGGCCATCTTGGTCCTTCTCATGCAAAGCGGCCATCTTGATCCTTTTCCCCACATGCACAGCCGCCATCTTGGTCCTTATCCCCATACCCATGGCAGCCATCTTGGCCGGCGGCCATCTTGGTCCTTATCCCCATACCCATGGCAGCCATCTTGGCTGGCGGCCATCTTGGTCCTTATCCCCATACCCATGGCAGCCATCTTGGCTGGCGGCCATCTTGGTCCTTATCCCCATACACATGGCAGCCATCTTGGCTGGTGGCCATCTTGGTCCTTATCCCCCCACCCACAGCAGCCATCTTGGCTGGCGGCCATCTTGGTCCTTATCCCCATACCCGTGGCAGCCATCTTGGCTGGTGGCCATCTTGGTCCTTATTCCCCTCACACACAGCCGCCATCTTGGTCCTTATCCCCATACCCACGGCAGCCATCTTGGCCGGCGGCCATCTTGCCCTCCCCCAATATCAACAACCCCCTCAAATCCCCCCGAAACACCCCCAAACTCCCCCAAACCCACCCCCAAACCGCCCCAACCCCAAATCCCGAGCATAAACCACGAACTTTTGGGCCACGAGGGAGGAGGGAGGCGGCGAGCCAGGGCCCTACTGCACCGTTTAATAGATTTATCATATAAAAAATATCTATGTACATTTATTATTCTCAGATTAGGAGCATCCTGACGGGGGCGGGGCGGGCGATTAGACCCGAGCGGGGGGCGGCGCTGGCGGGGCGGGGGCCGGGGGGCTACGGGGGGCTCCGGGGCGGGTCAGTCGCGGTTGATGCGGAGGCGGAAGGCCACGCGGCCGGCGAATTTGTCGCGCTCGTCGTCGGTGCGGAGGCCGGCGGCGTTGAGGCGGCATTCCACGTGGTGGTCCACGTTGGCCGTGGCGTTGGAGAACTGCACGGCCACCACCGGCTGCGTGTAGTTCACCTGCGGGGAAATCCCGGCGGTTTTGGGGTTTTTAGGGGGGGGCAAATATTCTCATCTTGGGGGGTGGGGGGGGATCCCCGAAATCCCGATTCCTGGGGGCAGATGTACAGGGGATCCCCAAAATCCCGATTCCCAGGGGCAGATGTACAGGGGATCCCCGAAATCCCGATTCCCGGGGGCAGATGTACAGGGGATCCCCAAAATCCCGATTCCCAGGGACAGATGTACAGGGGATCCCCAAAATCCCGATTCCCAGGGGCAGATGTACAGGGGATCCCCAAAATCCCGATTCCCAGGGGCAGATGTACAGGGGATCCCCGAAATCCCGATTCCCGGGGGCAGATGTACAGGGGATCCCCGAAATCCCGATTCCCGGGGGCAGATGTACAGGGGATCCCCGAAATCCCGATTCCCGGGGGCAGATGTACAGGGGATCCCCGAAATCCCGATTCCCGGGGGCAGATGTACAGGGGATCCCCGAAATCCCGATTCCCGGGGGCAGATGTACAGGGGATCCCCAAAATCCCGATTCCCAGGGGCAGATGTACAGGGGATCCCTACAATCCCCATTCCCAAGGATTTGGATGCCGAGAAGATCCCAAAAATCCCATTTCCAGGAATTTGGGTGTCGAGAAGATCTCAAACATCTGATTCTCAGGAATTCAGGTGTCCAGAAGATCCCAAAAATCCCATTTTCCAAGGATCCGCATGCCCAGGGGACCCCTAAAACCCCATTCCCAAGGATTTGGATGTCGAGAAGATCCCAAAATCTCATTTTCCAGGGATTCAGGTGGCCAGGGAATCCCTACGACCCCATTCCCAAGGATTTGGATGCTCAGGGGATCCCCAAAATGCCAATTCCCGAGGATTTGGATATCCAGGAGATCCCAACAATCTCATTTTCAGGGATTCGGGTCTCTGGGGACTCCCAAATTCCCCCCAAAAATCCCCTCCAGGTGTGCCCAGGAGGATCCTAAACCTCCAAGAAAAACCCCAAAACCACTCGGGGAGATCCTGAATCTCCCAAAATCCCCCCAAAACCCTTTGGGGAGAACTCAAACCTCCCCAAAATCCCCCCAAAACCACTTGGGGTGATCCTGAACCTCCCCAAAATCCCCCCAAAACCACTCGGGGTGATCCTGAACCTCCCAAAATCCCCCCAAAACCCTTTGGGGAGAACTCAAACCTCCCCAAAATCCCCCCAAAACCACTCGGGGTGATCCTGAACCTCCCCAAATCCCCCCAAAACCACTCGGGGTGATCCTGAACCTCCCAAAATCCCCCCAAAACCCCTTGGGGGGGGACCCCAGACCTCCACAAAAAAACCCAAACCCCTTTGGGGGACCCCAAACCTGCAGGAAATCCCCCCAAAACCCCCTTAGGGGGGGTCCCCAGACACCCCCGAGCCCCCTCCCAGCGGGATTTCGGGGTCTCCCCCACCCCCCCGAGGGGTGCCGGGTTTTGGGGTCCCGGGGGGGTTTTTGGGGTGCTCACGTGGACGCGCTTCCCGTAGTAGGGGAAGTACATGAGGTCGATGGTGCCGTTGGGGGGGAAGAGCTGCATGGGGCCCAGCAGGGCCGCGTCCTCCTCACGCTGGGGGGGGGGACACGGGGGGGTCCCCAAATGTCCCCTGGTGGGGGGGGAGACCCCCTCTGACCCCCCCCAAAAATCCCCCACTCCCATTTCCCTCCCCACCCCTCTCCAAAATCCTCTAAAGGAGCCCCAGGAGCCCCAAAAAAATGATCTTAAAAACCTTCCTGTCCCCCCTCCCCAAAAAAAGACCCCCAGGAGCCCCCCAAATATTCCCGGGACCTCCATAAATACCCCCAGGACCCCCCAAAAAAAACCAAATCAAGACCCCCCCACTTATTTCCTCCCAAAATCCCCCTGGGACCCCCAAAAGGGACCCCAAAATAGCCCCAGGACCCCCCAAAATATTCCCAGGACCCCCAGAATACCCCCAGGACCCTCCCAAAAGATCCCCAGGACCCCCCCAAAATATTCCCAGGACCCCCCCAAATAAAAACCCCCAAGAACCTTCCACAAACTCCCCCCCAAAAAACCCCCTGGGACCCCCAAAAGTGACCCCAAAAGACCCTGAGGACCCCCCTCCTTATACCCCCAAAAATTCCCCCCAGTGCCCCCCAGTTTGTCCCAGTGCCCCCCCAGTTCATCCCAGTTTGTCCCAGTGCCCCCCCAGTTTGTCCCCCCAAAGTGTCCCCCAATGTCCCCGGTGCCCCCCAGTGTGTCCCAGTGTGTCCCAGTTCATCCCAGTGTCCCCCCAGTTTGTCCCAGTTCGTCCCAGTTCGTCCCAGTTTGTCCCTCTGTGTCCCCCCAGTTTGTCCCAGTGTCCCCCAGTGTGTCCCAGTTTGTCCCAGTTTGTCCCAGTGTCCCCCCAATGTGTCCCAGTTTGTCCCAGTTCATCCCAGTTCGTCCCAGTTTGTCCCCCCAAAGTGTCCCCCAATGTCCCCAGTGCCCCCCAGTTTGTCCCAGTTTGTCCCAGTGTCCCCCCAGTGTGTCCCAGTGTCCCCCAGTGTGTCCCAGTGTCCCCCAGTGTGTCCCAGTTTGTCCCAGTCCATCCCAGTTCATCCCAGTTCGTCCCAGTGCCCCCCAGTTTGTCCCAGTTCATCCCAGTTCATCCCAGTTTGTCCCAGTGTCCCCCCAGTCCGTCCCAGTTCGTCCCAGTTCATCCCAGTCCGTCCCAGTGCCCTTACGGTGGTGGCCGAGTGTCCCTGGGCCCCGCGGGCAGCGAGAGAGAGACAGTGAGAGGGACATGGGGACACTGGGGACACTGGGGACACTGGGGACATTGGGGGGACACTGGGGACATCAGGGACATTGGGGACACTGGGGACACTGGGGACATTGGGGACATCGGGGACATTGGGGACATCGGGGACACTGGGGACATTGGGGACATTGGGGACATCGGGGACACTGGGGACACTGGGGACACTGGGGACATTGGGGACATCAGGGACACTGGGGGACACTGGGGACATTGGGGACATTGGGGACATCAGGGACACTGGGGACACTGGGGGACACTGGGGACACTGGGGGGACATTGGGGACACTGGGGGGACACATTGGGGGGACACTGGGGACATCGGGGACATCGGGGGGACATTGGGGACACTGGGGGGACATCGGAGACACTGCAGACATTGGGGACACTGGGGACATTGGGGACATTGGGGACATTTGGGGATTTGGGGGGACATCGAGGACAGTTGGGGACATCGGGGACATTTGGGGACATCGGGGACACTTGGGGATTTGGGGGGGACATTAGGGACATTGGGGGGATTGGGGACATCTGGGGACACAGAAGCTTGGGGAACACCGGGCAGGATTTGGGGTGAAATCAGCGAATTTTGGGGTTGTAAAAAAACAAACAAATTTGGGACCAGCCCGGGGGCGGATTTGGGGCTGATTTTGGGGATCCCAGAGGGATTTTGGGGATCCCAGAGGGATTTTGGGGATCCCAGAGGGATTTTGGGATTCCTAGAAAGATTTTTGGGGTGAAAGAAACAGATTTGGGAGATCCTAGAGGAATTTTGGGGTGAATTGAGCAGATTTTGTGATTCCTAGGGGATTTTGGAATTCCTAGAAGGATTTTGGGGTGAAACTCCTCCGTTTTGGGATTTCTAAAGGGATTTTGGGATGAAACGAGCAGATTCGGGGATTCCTAGGGGAATTCTGGGGTGAATTAAGCAGATTTTGGGGATCCTAGAGGGATTTTGGGGTGAATTAAGCAGATTTTGGGATTCCTAGAGGGATTTTGGGGTGAATTCAGCAGATTTTGGGGATCCTAGAGGGATTTTGGGGTGAATCTCCCCAGTTTTGGGATGCCAGAGGGATTTTGGGGTGAATTCAGCAGATTTTGGGGATCCTAGAGGGATTTTGGGGTGAATTAAGCAGATTTTGGGGATCCCAGAGGGATTTTGGGGTGAATTAAGCAGATTTTGGGATTCCTAGAAGGATTTTGGGGTGAATTAAGCAGATTTTGGGGATCCCAGAGGGTTTTTGGGGTGAATCTCCCCAGTTTTGGGATCCCAGAGGGATTTTGGGGTGAATCTCCCCAGTTTTGGGGTCTCTAAAGGCATTTTGGGGTGAAAGGAGCAGATTTGGGGACCCCTCCCCCCCTTACCAGGTCACCCTTGGTCCGGGGCCGCTGGGCAGAGACAAGAGACAGTGAGGGGACAGTGGGGACAATGGGGACATTTGGGGACACTGGGGACACTGGTGACATTTGGGGACATTGGTGACATTGGGGACATTGGTGACATTTGGGGACATTGGTGACATTGGGGACATTGGTGACATTTGGGGACATTTGGGGACATTTGGCAACATTGAGGACACTGGTGACATTTGGGGACATTGGTTACATTGGGGACATTGGTGACATTTGGCGACATTGGGGACACTGGTGACATTTGGGGACATTGGGGACATTCTTGGGGAGACACCAAGGGGACACTGGGCACACTGTGGGGACACCCCGAAGTGACACTGGGGACGCTGAGGGGGACGTTGGGGACACCGGAGGTGCCATGAGGGGACACCTGGGGACGCCCGAGGTGACACAAGAGAGACGCTGAAGGTGACACGGGGACACCGGAGGTGACACCGGGGGGACGTGGGGACAATCCAGGTGACACTGGGGACACCGGGGGGGACATGGGGACAATCCAGGTGACACTGGGGACACCGGGGGGGGACAGTGACGTCACCTTGGCGGCGCAGATGATGTTGATGCTCTTGTTCTTGCCCGGGAAGAAATTGATGACCTGCGGGACCAGTATGGACCAGTATGAACCAGTATGGACCAGTATGGACCAGTCTGGACCAGTATAGACCAGTATGGACCAGTCTGGACCAGTATGAACCAGTATAAACCAGTATGGACCAGTATAAACCAGTATGGACCAGTATGAACCAGTATGGACCAGTATGGACCAGTACAGACCAGTATAGACCAGTATGGACCAGTCTGGACCAGTATGAACCAGTATAAACCAGTATGGACCCGTACGGACCAGTATAAAACACTATGGGCCATGATGGACCAGTATAAACCAGTATAAACCAGTATGGACCAGTATGGACCGCTATGGACCGGTACGGACCAGTATGGAACACTACAGGCCATGATGGACCAGTATAAACCAGTGTGGACCAGTATAAACCGGTACAGACCAATATGAACCACTATGGACCATTATGGACCTGCATGGTCCAGTATGAACCAGTATAAACCAGTAAGGACCAGTACACCATTGCAGTGCCATCCCAGTCCCTCCCAGTCCCTCCCAGTCCCTCCCAGTCCATCCCAGTGCCATCCCAGTCCATCCCAGTCCATCCCAGTCCATCCCAGTCCCATTAACCCCAACAGCACAGCCCAATACCCGCCCACAGCCGCTCTCCCAGTGCTCCCAGTATAACCCAGTAAAACCCAGTATAACCCAGTCCCTCCCAGTCCCTCCCAGTCCATCCCAGTCCATCCCAGTCCCTCCCAGTCCTTCCCAGTCCCTCCCAGTTCATTCCCAGTCCATCCCAGTCCCATTAACCCCAACAGCACAGCCCAATACCCGCCCGCAGCCGCTCTCCCAGTGCTCCCAGTCCATCCCAGTCCAGCCCAGTATAACCCAATCCATCCCAGTCCATCCCAGTCCATCCCAGTCCCTCCCAGACCTTCCCAGTGCCATCCCAGTCCCTCCCAGTCCCTCCCAGTGCCATCCCAGTCCATCCCAGTCCCATTAACCCCAACAGCACAGCCCAATACCCGCCCACAGCCGCTCTCCCAGTGCTCCCAGTCCCTCCCAGTCCCTCCCAGTCCATCCCAGTTGCTCCCGGCGGCCGCGGCTCACCCGGTTGACCTTGACGAGCACGCAGGGCCGGCCGCTGCCGTAGCCGTAGTCGCCGTGGGGGCCGAGGCCGGCGCAGGGCCCGAGGCGGGAGCGCTCGAAGCGGCACGCGCGCTTGGGGTAGTTGGGCACGGCGTCGTCCGGCTGCTCGTTGTAGCGCCCGGCCGCGCACGCCGCGTTGCGGGCGGCCTGCACGCTGTCGTTGTACGCTGGGGAGGGGGCAGGGGGTGACTGGGACGGACTGGGAGCGGCCCCGAGGGGGACTGGTGCCAGCCCGGTATGGGTAAGGGTCATCCCAGGATGGGTAAGGGTCATCCCAGTATGGGTAAGGTCATCCCAGTATGGGTTAGAGTCATCCCAGTATGGGTAAGGTCATCCCAGTATGGGTTAGAGTCATCCCAGTATGGGTAAGGTCATCCCAGTATGGGTTAGAGCCATCCCAGTATGGGTAAGGTCATCCCAGTATGGGTCAGGGTCATCCCAGTATGGGTCAGGGTCATCCCAGTATGGGTAAGGTCATCCCAGTATGGGATAGAGCCATCCCAGTATGGGTTAGAGTCATCCCAGTATGGGTTAGAGTCATCCCAGTATGGGTAGGGTCATCCCAGTATGGGTAATGTCACCCCAGTATAGGATAGGGTCATCCCAGTATGGGTAAGGGTCATCCCAGTATGGGTAGGGTCATCCCAGTATGGGTTAGAGTCATCCCAGTATGGGTAAGGGTCATCCCAGTATGGGTTAGGGTCATCCCAGTATGGGTAAGGTCATCCCAGTATGGGTTAGGGTCATCCCAGTATGGGTTAGAGTCATCCCAGTATGGGTAAGGTCATCCCAGTATGGGATAGGGCCATCCCAGTATAGGATAGGGTCATCCCAGTATAGGATAGGGTCATCCCAGTATAGGATAGGGTCATCCCAGTATGGGTAAGGTCATCCCAGTATGGGTTAGAGTCATCCCAGTATGGGTAAGGTCATCCCAGTATGGGTTAGAGTCATCCCAGTATAGGATAGGGCCATCCCAGTATGGGTAAGGTCATCCCAGTATGGGTTAGGGTCATCCCAGTATGGTTAGGGTCATCCCAGTATGGGTAAGGTCATCCCAGTAGGGGATAGAGCCATCCCAGTATGGGTCAGGGTCATCCCAGTATGGTTAGGGTCATCCCAGTATAGGATAGGGTCATCCCAGTATGGTTAGGGTCATCCCAGTATAGGATAGGGTCATCCCTGTATGGGTAAGGTCATCCCAGTATGGGTAAGGTCATCCCAGTATGGGTAAGGTCATCCCAGTATGGGTTAGAGTCATCCCAGTATAGGATAGGGCCATCCCAGTATGGGTAAGGTCATCCCAGTATGGGTAAGGGTCATCCCAGTATGGGTAATGTCACCCCAGTATAGGATAGGGTCATCCCAGTATGGGTAAGGGTCATCCCAGTATGGGTAAGGGTCATCCCAGTATGGGTTAGGGTCATCCCAGTATGGGTAGGGTCATCCCAGTATGGGATAGAGCCATCCCAGTATGGGTCAGGGTCATCCCAGTATGGGTAAGGTCATCCCAGTATGGGTAGGGTCATCCCAGTATGGGATAGAGCCATCCCAGTATGGGTTAGAGTCATCCCAGTATGGGTAAGGTCATCCCAGTATGGGTACGGTCATCCCAGTATGGGTTAGAGTCATCCCAGTATGGGTAGAGTCATCCCAGTATGGGTTAGGGTCATCCCAGTATGGGTCAGGGTCATCCCAGTATGGGATAGAGCCATCCCAGTATGGGTTAGAGTCATCCCAGTATGGGTTAGGGTCATCCCAGTATGGGTTTGTTCCATCCCAGTATGGGTAAGGGTCATCCCAGTATGGGTTTGTTCCATCCCAGTATGGGTTAGAGCCATCCCAGTATAAATAGGATTATCCCAGTATGAGGTTGGGCCATCACAGTCCCTCCCAGTTCCCCCCCATTCCCCCCCCAGTTCCCCCCCAGTCCCTCCCAGTCCCCCCAGTGTCCCCAGTGTCCCCAGTGTCCCCAGTCCCCTCCCAGTGTCCCCAGTGTCCCCAGTGTCCCCAGTGTCCCCAGTCCCCCCAGTGTCCCCAGTCCCCTCCCAGTGTCCCCAGTGTCCCCAGTGTCCCCAGTGTCCCCAGTCCCCCCAGTGTCCCCAGTCCCCCCAGTCCCCCCAGTGTCCCCAGTGTCCCCAGTGTCCCCAGTGTCCCCAGTCCCCTCCCAGTGTCCCCAGTGTCCCCAGTCCCCTCCCAGTGTCCCCAGTGTCCCCAGTGTCCCCAGTGTCCCCAGTCCCCTCCCAGTGTCCCCAGTGTCCCCAGTGTCCCCCCCCCAGTGTCCCCAGTGTCCCCAGTGTCCCCAGTCCCCCCAGTGTCCCCAGTGTCCCCAGTGTCCCCAGTCCCCCCAGTGTCCCCAGTGTCCCCAGTCGCCCCCAGTCCCCCCAGTGTCCCCAGTCCCCTCCCAGTGTCCCCAGTGTCCCCAGTGTCCCCAGTCCCCCCAGTGTCCCCAGTGTCCCCAGTGTCCCCAGTCGCCCCCAGTGTCCCCAGTGTCCCCAGTCCCCCCAGTGTCCCCAGTGTCCCCAGTGTCCCCAGTCCCCCCAGTGTCCCCAGTCCCCTCCCAGTGTCCCCAGTGTCCCCAGTGTCCCCAGTGCACTCACGCTCCAGGAACTGGTGCAGCGCTCTCACGTACTGGTGCCAGGTCTGGCTCTGGCTCACGTTGAAGGTGACATCGAGACCCTCGGTGCAGGGACGGATCATCAGCCCTGGGGACAGCGGGGACATTGGGGACATCGGGGACCCTGGGGACGTTGGGGACACTGGGGACAGCGGGGACATTGGGGACACTGGGGACAGCAGGGACACTGGGGACAGCGGGGACATCGGGAGCATTGGGGACACTGGGGACACCGGAGATTGGGGACATTGGGGACATCAGGGACATTGGGGACACTGGGAACACTGGGGACATTGGGGACATGGGGGACATTGGGGACATCGGGGACATTGGGGGATTGGGGACATTTGGGACACTGGGGACATTGGGGACATCAGGAAGTTGGGGACAATGGGGACGATGGGGACATTGGAAATGTTGGGGGTGTTGGGGACAGCAGGGACATTGAGGACATTGGGGACATTGGGGACACTGGGGACATTGAGGACACTGGGGACATTGAGGACATTGGGGGATTGGGGACATCGGGGGTATTGAGGACATTGGGGACATCAGGGACATTGGGGACATGTGGCGATATTGGGGACATATAGGGATGTTGAGGACAGCAGGGACATCGAGAGGACATTGGGGACATTGAGGACATTGGGGGGACAATGGGGACACTTTGGGACATTGGGGACGTCAGGGACAGCAGGGACATTGGGGACACTGGGGATGCTGGGGGGAGGTGACACAGGGAGGTGACACAGGGTGACAAGGAGGGGGTGACGCCAAGGTCACCAGGGGGTCACAGGAGGACACGGGGGGGGGAGGGGAGACACATGGGGGGATCCCAAATTCCCCCCAAAGCCTTCACTGCCCGCACCCCAAACCCCCCAGACCCCAAACCCGGGACCCCAATCCTGGACCCCAAACCCGGGACCCCAAATCCGAGACCCCAAATCTGAGACCCCAATCCGGGACCCCAAATCTGGGACCCCAAATCTGAGACCCCAAATCCTGAACCCCCAAATCCAGGACCCCAAATCCGGGACCCCAAATCTGGGACCCCAAATCTGGAACCCCAAATCCGGGACCCCAAATCTGAGACCCCAATCCGGGACCCCAAATCTGGGACCCCAAATCCAGGACTCCAATCCAGGACCCCCAAATCCCGGACCCCAAATCTGGGACCCCAAATCCGGGACCCCAAATCCTGAACCCCCAAATCCAGGACCCCAAATCCGGGACCCCAAATCCGGGACCCCCACAAGTTCCCCCCCGTGTCCCGGGGGTCTCACTGGGGGGTCCCAAATCCCCCCAGACCCTTCACTGCCCCCACCCCAAATTCCCCCCAGACCCCAAATCCAGGACCCCAAATCTGAGACCCCAAATCCGGGACCACAAATCCGAGACTACAAATCCAGGACCCCAAATCTGAGACCCCAAATCCTGAACCCCCAAATCCGGGACCCCAAATCCGGGACCCCCACCCAGGTCCCCCCCGTGTCCCGGGGGTCTCACTGGGGGGTCCCAAATCCCCCCAGACCCTTCACTGCCCCCACCCCAAATTCCCCCCAGACCCCAAATCCAGGACCCCAAATCCAGGACCCCAAATCCAGGACCCCAAATCTGGGACCCCAAATCTGGGACCCTAATCCAGGACCCCCAAATCCGGGACCCCAAACCCGGGACCCCCACCCAGGACCCCAAATCCGGGACCCCAAACCCGGGACCCCCCCGTGCCCCGGGGGTCTCACCGGGGGTCAGCAGCCGGTCCTGGTACTTGGGCACGTGGGGGTCGACGCTCTGCAGCATCACCCACATGGTGAGGGCGAAGAGCCCGGCCAGGAACCCGTAGAACACCAGGTAGAACAGCAGGATCAGCCCTGGGGGTGGGATTTGGGGGGTCACGGACCCCAAAAATGAACCCCCCGGGAGGAAAAACCTCCCCAGGGGGCAGAAACCCCAAAAATCCCAACGGAAATGGGGTGAAAAACCCAAACTTCCATCATAAAAGGGTGAAAAACCTTTAAAATTTGGGATAAATCCCAAAATGAATCAGGTTGGAGCAGCAGGATCAGCCTTGGGGGTGGAATTTGGGGGGTCAGGGACCCCAAAAATGAACCCCCCATGAGGAAACCCCCCCCCAGGGGGCAGAAACCCCAAAAATCCCAATGGAAATGGGGAAAAAACCCAAATTTGGTGTGAATTCCAAAGTAAAACACCAGGTGGAAGAGCAGGATCAGCCCTGGGGGGGGATTTGGGGGGTCAGGGACCCCAAAAATGAACCCCCCCGGGAGGAAAACCCCCCCCCAGGGGGCAGAAACCCCAAAAATCCCAACGGAAATGGGGGGAAAACCCCAAAATTTGGCCATAAAAGGGTGAAAAACGCTTAAAATTTGGGATAAATCCTGAAATTAATCAGGTTGGAGCAGCAGGATCAGCCCTGGGGGGGAATTTGGGGGGTCAGGGACCCCAAAAATGAACCCCCCATGAGGAAACCCCCCCCCAGGGGGCAGAAACCCCCAAAATCCCAACGGAAATGGGTGAAAAACCCTAAAATCCCGCCCACAATGGGGGAAAAACCCCAAAATTACACCACAAAAGGGTGAAAAATCCTGAAAATGAGGGATAAATCCCAATAAAATACCTCGGGAAGAGTAGGATCTGCCCTGGAGGGCGAAATTTCGGGGGTCTGAAACCCCAAAAATGAACCCCCCAGGGAGGAAAAACCCCCTGAGGGCAGAAACCCCAAAAATCCCAACAGAAATGGGGGAAAAACCCCAAAATTCCACCCAAAACGGGGCGGGAAATCCCAAAAATTGGGGATAAATCCCAATAAAATCGCTTTGGAAGAGCAGGATCAGCTCTGAGGGGGCGAATTTGGGGGTTGGGACCCCAAAAAAACCGCCCCAAACCCCTCCAAAAATGCCCCCACGGCATCAAAATCCCCCAAAATTGCCCCAAAAATTCCCTTAACCCTTCAAATGTCGCCCCGAGTCCTTCAAAAACCTCATAAATTGATCCCGTTTTGCACCAAATACCCCCCAAACTGCCCCGAACACCCCAAATACCCCCGAAACTGCCCCGAACACCCCAAATACCCCCCAAAAAACTGCCCCGAACACCCCAAATACCCCAAAAAACTGCCCTGAACACCCCAAATACCACCAAAACTGCCCTGAACACCCCGAATACCCCCAAAACTGCCCTGAACACCCCAAATACCCCAAAAAACTGCCCTGAACACCCCGAATACCCCAAAAAACTGCCCTGAACACCCCAAATACCACCAAAACTGCCCTGAACACCCCGAATACCCCCAAAACTGCCCTGAACACCCCAAATACCCCAAAAAACTGCCCTGAACACCCCGAATACCCCAAAAAACTGCCCCGAACACCCCAAATACACCCAAAACTGCCCCGAACACCCCAAATACACCCAAAACTGCCCCGAACACCCCAAATACCACCAAAACTGCCCTGAACACCCCGAATACCCCAAAAAACTGCCCTGAAAACGCCAGATTCTCGTGAATTTACCCCACAGACATTAAATACCCCCAAAACTGCCCCAAATACCCCCAAAATTGCCCCCAAAAAAACCCCAAAATGCCCCGAACACCCCAAATTCTCGTGAATTTACCCCATAAATATCAAATGCCCCCCAAACTGCCCCAAATACCCCCAAAACTGCCCCAATGCCACCGAAAAACCCCCAAAATCTGCCCCGAATCCCCAAATTCTCATGAATTTACCCCATAAACGTCAAATACCCCCAAAACTGCCCCAAATACCCCCAAAGCTGCCCCAATCCCATTTAAAACCCCCCAAAACTGCCCCAATCCCATCAAAAAAAACCCCAAAAATTTGCCCCGAACCCCCAAATTCTCATGAATTTACCCCATAATCGTCAAATGCCCCCCGAAATCGCCCCGAACACCCCAAAACTGCCCCAATCCCATTAAGAACCCCCCAAAAATCTTCTCCGAACACCCCAAATTCTCATGAATTCACCCCACGAATATCAAATGCCCCCCGAAATCGCCCCGAACACCCCAAAACTGCCCCAATCCCATTAAAAACCCCCCAAAAACGGCTCTGAACACCCCAAATTCTCATGAATTCACCCCATAAACGTCAAATGCCCCCCGAAATCGCCCCAAACACCCCAAAACTGCCCCAATCCCACCGAAACCCCCCAAAATCTGCCCCGAACCCCCAAATTCTCATGAATTTACCCCATAAATGTCAAATGCCCCCCGAAATCGCCCCGAACACCCCAAAACTGCCCCAATCCCATTAAGAACCCCCCAAAATCTGCCCCGAACCCCCAAATTCTCATGAATTTACCCCATAAATGTCAAATGCCCCCCGAAATCGCCCCGAACACCCCAAAACTGCCCCAATCCCACCGAAACCCCCCAAAATCTGCCCCATGCCCCCCAAATCTCCACTCGGAGCCCCCAAAACCCCCCCCAACCCAACCCGGAGCCCCCCCAAAACCAAGCCCGGCCCCCCCCCAGCCTCGCGGACCCCCCCAAAAATCCCCCGAGCCCCCCCAAATCCCCCCCCAGACGTTTAAATCCCCACCGGAGCCATCTGGCCCTGCGGGGGGAGGGGGGGTTCGGGGAGGGGGAGGGATTTGGGGGTTCCCCGTCCCCCCACCCCGATTTCGGGGCGTCCCCCGCCACGAGGGGGGGGGGTCCATCTGGTCCAGCCCCCCCTCTTTGGGGGGGGTCCCCGCCGTTCCCATCCCCCACCCCCGACCGTGACCTACTTTTGTCGCCACAGCGCGACAGATGGGGGGGGGGGGGGGGCCACAAAGCCACCCCCGCCCCCCCCCCCGCCCCCCCCAATTTGTCCTTTTGAACCCCCAAATTCCCCTCCCCCACCGCCGCCTCCTGGGGGGGGAAGAGGGGATTTTTGGGGGGGTCACCCCTAAAAAAGAGTGGGGGGTCTTTAAGCAGCCCCCTCCCCCCTTTTACCCATTTTGGGGGGGGGGTCCTGTGTTAATTCCGCCCCTCCCCCCCTCCTCAAGAGGAGCCCCCCCCCCACCCCAAAAAAAGCGGCGTTAAAAGGGGGGGGTCCCCCAGTTCTCGGCCAGTTTTGGGGGGCCCCTGTGGGGTGGGGGGGGGGTCGGGGGTCTGGGCACATCCCGGGGGGGGGCGCTCTGATCAGCCCCCCCTCATTTAACACACAAATGTTGGGGGGGGCTTTGGGGTCTCCCCCATATTTGGGGGGGTCAATGCGCCCCCTCCCACCTCTCCTCCATTTGAGGGGGGGTCTTTACGCCCCCTCACCCATTTTTGGGATGGGGGGTTCCAAGGACACCCCAAAATCCGCCCCTCCCCCAATCAACGGCGACCTGTTGAGGATGAGGGGGGGGGGGTCCCCCAAAACCCCCACATCGCTCACCCCCCCGCCCCCCCCCCCCCCAATCACCACGGGTGCACCCCCCAAAAAAGAAAAAGGGGGGGGGTCACCCCATCACCACCCCCCCCCCCCCAGAACCCCCAAACTCACCCCAGCTGGAGCCGGTCCTGCCCAGGAACTGGCGAGTGCGGGGGTCCCAGAGGAACGCTCGCCACTCGGCCACCACCTGCCCGCAGCTGCGCTTCTCCTTGTCCCGCGCCATGCTGGCTTCCCCCCCCCTCCCCGGTGTCCCCCCCCCCGGGCCGGTGTCGCCTCGCGGTGTCCCCTGTCCCCCCCCTCCCCCCGCGCTCGGTGTCGCCGCCGCTCCCGCCGGGACTCGAACCCGCGACTCCCCGCGGCCGCCGCCGCGCCGCCCTTTATGGGCTCGGCGGCCACGCCCACGCCACGCCCACCCGGGGCTTTGGCCACGCCCCTCTCGCTTTAAAGCCGCTTTGGCGCCGCCTCTACTGCTGGCGGTGGTTTATAAAGAGGTGTGGCCACGCCCCTTATGCTAATTAGGATGATTAAATCTCAGATTGAGAGTGTTAAAACGTCATTTGCCATGCCCCTTATGCTAATGAGGAGGGTTAAAGCTCCGTTTGGCAGTGTTAAAGCTTCATTTGCCACGCCTCTTATGCTAATGAGGAGAGTTAAAGATCAGTTTGGGAGTGTTAAATTTTTATTTGCCACGCCCCTTATGCTAATGAGGAGGGTACAAGCTTAATTGGGAGTGTTAAAGCTAAATTTGCCACGCCCCTTATGCTAATGAGGAGAGTTTAAACTTAATTTGCCATGCACTTTATGCTAATGAGGAGGGTTAAAGCTCCATTTGGGAGTGTCAAAGTTTCATTTGCCACGCCCTTTATGCTAATGAGAGGGTTAAAGCTCCATTTGCTACACCCATTATGCTAATGAGGAGGGTTAAAGCTCAACATGTCATGCCCTTTATGGTAATGAGGAGTATTAAAGCTGGCAAGCCCCTCCCCTTATGCTAATAGCATTCATAAACCCCCAGAATGCCCCTCCCCTTATGCTAATAATTCATTATAGAGCCCACACGCCCCGCCTTTTATGCTAGTAATATTTTAAAAGTCAATTTACCACGCCCTTTATGCTAATAACTCATTATAATATCATGATAGCCCACCCCTTATGCTAATAACCCATCTTGAAGCTGCCTGGCCCCTCCCATTATGCTAATAGCAACTGCCAAACCCCAACCCCCACCCCTTATGCTAATAATGCGCTCTGCATTTCTGTGCCCCGCCCCTTATGCTAATAGCCACCCCAAACTCCCAGAAGCCACGCCCCTTATGCTAATCCGAGGTTTAAATATCCCCATGACCGCCCCGGGCCCCGCCCCAACACTTAGCCCCGCCCCTTTATCCATATAAAGGGGGGGGTTGCTGCTCTATGCTAATGAGGGGGCGTGGCCTCCGCGGCGTTCCCACCGTCCCCATTGAGAGATTTGGGGCCGGGGGTGGGGGGGGCTCTTAAAGGGCCCGCGCGGGAACGGGGCAGAGGATACTGGGGGGACTGGGAGGGGATACTGGGAGCACTGGGGGGACTGGGGGGGACTGGGGAGACTGGGAGGGGATACTGGGGGGACTGGGAATGGGAACTGGGAGCACTGGGAGCACTGGGGGGACTGGGAGGGGATACTGGGGGGACTGGGGGGACTGGGAATGGGAACTGGGAGCACTGGGAGCACTGGGGGGACTGGGAGGGGATACTGGGGGGACTGGGAATAGGAACTGGGGGGACTGGGAGGGGATACTGGGGGCACTGGGGGGACTGGGAATGGGAACTGGGGGAACTGGGAGGGGATACTGGGGGGAACTGGGAGGGGATACGGGGGGACTGGGGAGAACGGGGAGAGGATACTGGGGGCACTGGGAATGGGAACTGGGGGACTGGGAGTAATGGGGGGACTGGGAGTACTGGGAATAGGAACTGGGGGAACTGGGAGGGGATACGGGGGGACTGGGAGCACTGGGGGGACTGGGAGGGGATACGGGGGGACTGGGAGCACTGGGGGGACTGGGAGGGGTACTGGGAGCACTGGGAATGAGAACTGGGAGCACTGGGGGGGGACGGGGAGAGGATACTGGGGGGTTACTGGGAGCACAGTGGGGGGGGTTACTGGGAGCACTGGGGGGTTACTGGGAGCACAGTGGGGGGGTGACTGGGAGCACTGGGGGGTTACTGGGAGCACAGTGGGGGGGTGACTGGGAGCACTGAGGGGTTACTGGGAGCACTGGGGGGGACTGGGAGAGGATACTGGGGGGACTGGGAGCACTGGGGGGGACTGGGAGGGGATACTGGGAGCACTGGAAGAGGATACTGGGAGCACTGGGGGATTACTGGGAGCCCTCGGACCACCCAGGCGGTGGGCGGGGCTATTGGGGGCGTGGCTAATCGGGGAGGCGTGGTCTGGGCGGGGTCACTCGAGGTCAAGTCTGCCCCCCCGCGGGGGGGGGGACCCCAACGCTCCCAGTTCCACCAGTTCCAAACTGGGAAACCGCACCCTGAGAGACCCCTCCTCAAAGCGGGGGGGCTCGGGGGTCTGGGGGGGGTCGGGAATCCCGGGGGGGTCCCAGATTTTTAGGGGGGCACCCAAGAATTTGGGGGTGAGGTCAGGAATTTGGGGGGGCGCAGGAAATTGGGGTGGAGGTCGGAAGTTTGGGGGGGGTGGTCGCAAATATTTGGGGGGGGGGCTGAGGAGTCGGGAGAGAGCTCAGATTTTGGGGGGGGGGGGTCGTCTCAGGAATGAGGGGGTCCCCAAAAATCCAAGAGGGACCCCCCTAAAATTCCAGCGGGGGTTCCAGGTATCGGTGGGGGGGCTCAGATTTTGGGTGGGGGGGCTCCAGGAGGACGCGGTGGCTCGGGGGGGGGGGGCCCCCAGGCATTCCGGGGGGGGGAATGAAGGATCCGGGGGGGCTCCAAAAGGGCCGGGGGGGCCCCAAAAAGGGGGCGGGGGGGGCCCCGAAAGGGCCGCGCGTGCCCGGCCGGGCGCTCCCGGCTCCCCGGTAACGGCGCGTCCCGGCCGGGCCGCCGCCAAACCCCCCCGGGCCCCCCCGGGACCGCACCGGAGCCGCGGGGGGGCCCCGGTTCCCCGGGGGGGCCCAATTCCTGGGGGGGTCCCCAAATTCCTGGGGGGGGGGGTCGGAATTCCTGGGGGGGATCCGGAAATTCCCGGGGGTTCCCCGATCTATGAAAGGGATCCCGAATTTCTGGGGGGGGGCACAAATTTCTGGGGGGGTCCAGAAACTCTGGGGGGGGTCCTGAATTCCTGGGGGGTCCCGAATTCCTGGGAGGGTCCCCCAAATTCATGGGGGGGTCCAGAATTTCTGGGGGGGTTCCCGAATTTCCAGACGGGTCCCGAATATCCCGGGGATTCCCTGATCTACGAAAGGGATCCCGAATTTCCGGGGGGGGTCCCGAATTCCCGGGGGATTCCCCAATCCGTGGGGGGGTTCCCGAATTTCCGGGGGGGGGTCCCGAATTTCCCGGGGGATTCCCCAATCCATGGGGGGGGGGTGGTGTCCAGAATTCCTGAGCCCCCCCCCCCCGGATTAATTGGGGGGGGGTTCCCCTGGGATCTCAGGATCCCCGGAGTTTAATTGGGGAGGGGTCGGGGATATTTGGACCCCCCCCAAATTAAGGGAAACCCCGGGATCAATTGGGGGGGTCCCTGGGGGTTAATTTGGGGGGGGTCCCGGGGGTTAATTGGGAGGGTCCCTGTGGGTTAATTTGGGGGAGGGGTCCCGGGGATTAATTGGGGGGGTCCCGGGGATTAATTGGGGGGGTCCCGGGGGTTAATTGGGGGGTCCCTGAGGTTAATTGGGGGGGGTCCCGGGGGTTAATTCGGGGGTCGCGGGCTGCCTGAGCCCCCCGGCATTACCGGGGTGAGGGGGGGTCCCGCGCTCATTTGGGGGGGGGTCCCAGCTCTCCAGGCTCTCCGGGATCAATGAGGGGGGGCCCGGGGTGGTTGGGGGGGGGGGGGGGCTGAGGGGGTTTGGGGGGGGTCGGGGGTGGCCGCCCCCGGGGGATTTGGTTAATCCCCGGGCGGGGCTAATCCGGCCCCGGGGCACCGGGACCCGCCGCGGGCCGGGGCAGCTGCGCAGGTGAGAGCGGGGGTCCCGGGAGGGGGGGGCGGGGGTCCCGGGAGGGGGGGCGGGGGTCGTGGGGGGGGTCCCCAGGGGGTGGTCACAGGGGTGGGGGTCGCGGGGTGCCGGGTGCCGGGGGGGATTTGGGGTCAGGGGTCTCTGGGGTTCCTGGGGGGGTCTCGGGGGGGGGTCCCGGGGGGGTCTAAGGGATGAAGGGGGGGTCATTGGGGAGGGGTCGTGGGGTCAGGGTGGGGGGCTCCGGGATGTCCCCTGGGGGTCCCGGATGGTTGAGGCCCCTGGGGGCAATGAGGGGGGGGTCAGGGGTCGCAGGGAGGGGGTCCCGGAGATCTGGGTCTCCTGGGGTCAAAGGTTGGGGTCCCCTAAAGGGGGGGGGGGGTCACAGGGGGCGGGGGTCTTCATGGGGAGGGGGATCTTCATGGGGAGGGGGGGTTCTGGACACCTGAGACCCGCGGGACAGCGGGGGTGGGGGGTCCCGGAGGGGTGGGAGGTGCCCAAGTGGGGGTCCTGGGTGTGGGGGGGGGGGGGTCTCAGGGTGGGGGAACCCCGGGGTCAGAGGTCAGGGGTCTCCCGGGAGTCGGGGTCCTGGGCGGGGGGGTCTTGGGGTCATCGCGGGGGGGTCTCCGAGAGGGGGAGATCCTGGGAGGGGTCCCCAGTGGTGGGGGGCCCTGGAGGGGGAGGGGTCCGTGGATTTGGGGGGGGGTCCCCAGAGAGGAGGAGTCCCGCGGGATCGGGGGTCAAAAGCGACCCCTGAAGGGGCGGGGCCTCCGCGGGGGGGGGGGGAGTGGATGGTCCCTCCCCCCACCCCCCCCTCCCCATCACCCCCCGTAGGATCCACCCCCTTTGGGGGGGGGGGGTCTCTCCCAGAATCCTTTGTGGCCCATTTTTTTTTTTTGGGGGGGGGGGTGTTGAGGGGGGGGGGGGTGACCCCGTTCCCATCGCCCCCCGCGGCCCCGGGGCCTGTCGGGATTCCCCGGGGGGGGGGGGGGGGAGGATTTTGGGGGGTGGGGGGGGTTAAATCTCGTGCGAGAGGCCCCGAAAGCGGCTTAGGGCACGCGCTGAGCCGCTTACGCTAATTATAGCGCGGGCCCTTTAAGAGCCGCGACCCCCCCCCCCCCCCCCACCCCCCCCATGCGACCTTACCCGGGGGGGGGGGCGTGGTCACATCCTCGTGGACCCCCAGACCCCCCCCATTTGTCACAGGAGGGACCCCCAGAGTCCCCCCACCCCCCCACGTGTGACAGGAGGGACCCCCAGAGTCCCCCCGACCCCCCGTGTGGGACAAGAGAGCCCCCCCCCACCCCCATACCCCCCCACGTGGCACACGAGGGACCCCCAGGCCCCCCAACCCCCCCATTTGGCACAGGAGGGGACCCCCAGAGTCCCCCAGACCCCCCCCTTTTGGTACCGGAGGGACCCCCCAGACTCCCCCCTACAGCCCCCGAGACCCCCCCCATGTGTGACAGGAGAGCTCCCCCCAGTCCCAACCCCCCCCCCCATGTGCCACAGCAGGGACCCCGACCCTCCCCTAGAACCCCCCAGACCCCCCCCCATGCGTCCTCTGAAGGCTCCCCCCCACCCCCCGTGTGTCCCACGTGCCCCCCAGACCCCCCCCATGTCACATGAGACCCCCCTCTTCCCCCCCACGCGTCCCATGAGCGCCCCCAAACCCCCCCCGCACCCCAAAACCCCCCCAGGCCACCCCACCAGTGCCACCCAGCGCTTCCACCGGTGCCACCGGTGTCCCCCCCCCGCTCCTCCCCAGGTGTCCCCTGACCCCCCACCCCACCCCCCGGCAGCCATGGACATCGGGGGTCTGGAGACCGTGGTGGCCAACTCGGCCTACGTGTCGGCCCGCGGCGGCCCCGGCGGCGGCGGCGGCAAGGACCGGCGCTCCAAGGCGCGGCTGCGCCTGCCCCACATCTCCCAGTGCGAGGCCCTGCGCGCCCAGCTGGGCGGCGCCGCCGGCGCCCAGAACGGGGGTCCCGGGGCCCCCAACGGCGCCCCGCCCGGCCACACCCAAGATGGCGGCCAGGAGACGTCGTTCCGGTGGCAGTGCGTGGAGCAGCCCATCGGGAAGCTGCTGTTCCGGAGGTTTCTGGAAGGTTCGCCCGAGTTCGCGGCAGCCGGGGCGTTGTGGGCGGAGATCGAGGCCTTCGAGCAGTGCGAGGACGCCGAGAGGGAGGCGGCGGCCAAGAAGCTGCGGAGCCGGTTCTTCACGCCGGGAGGGTCCGAGCACTGCGGGTTCCTCACCGCCGCCGCCACCGCGCCGGCCACAGGTGAGGGGGACAGGGGGTGGGTGCCAATATGGCGGCCATGGTGTTGACATGGCTGACACGGCTCCAATATGGCGGCCATGACGTTGACATGGCTGACACGGCTCCAATATGGCGGCTGTAACATCAATATGGCTGACACGGCTCCAATATGGCGGCCGTGACGTTGACATGGCTGACACGGCTCCAATATGGCGGCCATGACGTTGACATGGCTGACACGGCTCCAATATGGCGGCTGTGACATTAATATGGCTGACACGGCTCCAATATGGTGGCAGTAGCATTAATATGGCTGACACGGCTCCAATATGGCGGCTGTGACATTAATATGGCTGACACGGCTCAAATATGGCGGCTGTGACATTAATATGGCTGACACGGCTCCAATATGGCGGCAGTATCATTAATATGGCTGACACGGCTCCAATATGGTGGCAGTGACATTAATATGGCTGACACGGCTCAAATATGGCAGCAGTAACATCAATATGGCTGACACGGCTCCAATATGGCGGCCGTGACGTTGACATGGCTGACACGGCTCCAATATGGCGGCTGTGACATTAATATGGCTGACATGGCTCCAATATGGCGGCTGTGACATTAATATGGCTGACACGGCTCCAATATGGCGGCCGTGACATTGGCATGGATGACATGGCACCGATATGGCGGATGTAGTGTCAATATGGCGGCCATGACGTTGACATGGCTGACATGGTTCCAATATGGTGGCCTTAATGTTGACATGGCTGACACGGCTCCAATATGGCGGCCGTGACATCAACATGGCCGACATGGCACCAACATGGCGGATGTAGTGCCAATATGGCAGCCGTGATGTTGACATGGCTGACATGGCGTCCTCCAATATGGCGGCCATAGTGCTCCAATATGGCGGCCATGACACCTCAATGGCAGCCATGACACCCCAATGGCAGCCATGATAGTATTGGCGGCCATGACACCCCAATGGCGGCCATGACACCTCAATGGCAGCCATGACACCCCAATGGCAGCCATGATGGTATTGGCGGCCATGACACCCCAATGGCGGCCATGACACCCCAATGGCAGCCATGACACTCCAATGGCAGCCATGACACCCCAACGGCAGCCATGATGTTATTGGCAGCCATGACACCCCAACCATGTCCGTGACGACCTCAGCGGCCATGACACCTCAGTGGCAGCCATGACACTCCAATGGCAGCCATGATGGTATTGGCAGCCATGACACCCCAATGGCGGCCATGACACCCCAATGGCAGCCATGATGGTATTGGCGGCCATGACACCTCAATGGCAGCCATGACACCCCAACAGCAGCCATGACACCTCAATGGCCGCCATGATGGTATTGGCGGCCATGACACCCCAATGGCGGCCATGACACCCCAATGGCAGCCATGACACCCCAATGGCAGCCATGATAGTATTGGCAGCCATGACACCCCACTGGCGGCCATGACACCAATGGCAGCCATGACACCCCAACCATGTCCGTGACGACCTCAGACACCTCAGTGGCAGCCATGACACCCCAATGGCAGCCATGACACCCCAACGGCAGCCATACACCCTGTCCCCTCGGTGGCCATGACACCCCCTAACCCTCCCCGCTGCCCCTCAGGCTCCACGCTCCCGGGCGACGCCTTCGTGCCGGCGCGGCGGGAGCTGCTGGCGCACCTGGAGGCGGCGGCCTGGGGGCCGTACCGGGCCTCGCCCGAGTTCAGCCGCTTCGTGCAGTTCAAGTGGCTCGAGAGCCAGGCCGTCAACGCCGACGCCTTCGCCGAGTTCCGCGTGCTGGGCAAGGGCGGCTTCGGCGAGGTGTGCGCCTGCCAGCGCCGCGCCACCGGCAAGATGTACGCCAACAAACGCCTCAACAAGAAACGCCTCAAGAAGCGCAAGGGATACGAGGTGGGTGGCCCCAGGGGTGGCCCCAAGGGTGGCCCCTTGTCCCCTCTGCGCCCATGGGTGTGCCTCAGAACCCTCAGGTGTCCTTCTGTCCTCAAATCTGCTCCTCTGTCCCCAAATCTGTCCCTCTGTCCCCAAATCCGCTCCTCTGTCCCCAAATCCATCCCTCTGTCCCCAAATCCGCTCCTCTGTCCCCAAATCTGTCCCTCTGTCCCCAAATCCATCCCTCTGTCCCCAAATCTGCTCTTCTGTCCCCAAATCTGTCCCTCTGTCCCCAAATCCATCCCTCTGTCCCCAAATCTGCTCTTCTGTCCCCAAATCTGTCCCTCTGTCCCCAAATTCATCCCTCTGTCCCCAAATCTGCTCCTCTGTCCCCAAATCTGTCCCTCTGTCCCCAAATCTGCTCCTCTGTCCCCAAATCCATCCCTCTGTCCCCAAATCTATCCCTCTGTCCCCAACCTGTCCCTCTGTCCCCTCGGATGTCCCCTCGGTCCCTGTGTCTGTCCCTTGGCATGTGCCACCTGCGCGTCCTTGGCGTGTCCCTGTCCATCCCATGTCCATGGTGGCGCCATCCCATGCCCCCAGCGTGTCCCCAGCGTGTCACCAGCGTGTCCCCACCGTGTCCCCAGGCGGCGCTGGTGGAGAAGCGGATCCTGGCGCGCGTCCACAGCCGCTTCATCGTGTCCCTGGCCTGCGCCTTCCAGACCAAGACCGACCTCTGCCTCGTCATGACCATCATGAACGGCGGCGACCTGCGGTACGTGGCCGCGGGGGCCTGGGGGACAGCGGGATGGCCTTGGGGACAGCGGGGTGGCCTCAGAGTGGCCTCAGAGTGGCTTTGTGATTGGTCTTGGTGTGACCCTGGTGTCACCCTGGTGTGACCCTGGCATGGCTTTGGTGTCACCTTGGTGTGACCCTGGTGTGACCTTGGCACTGTGCTGGTGCCACACACATTGATCTTGTCCCCGCCGTGTCCCCACGGTGTCCCCGGGTACCAAAATGTCCCCAATATCCCCGATGTCCCCAGAGTCCCCAATATCCCCAGAGTCCCCAATGTCCCCGATGTCCCCGATGTCCCCAGGTACCACATCTACAACGTGGACGAGGAGAACCCGGGCTTTGCAGAGCCGTGTGCTCTGAGCATGTCCCTGTGGTGTCCCTGTGGTGTCCCCTGTGTCCCCAATGTCCCTGATGTCCCTGTGGTGTCCCCGATGTCCCCAATGATGTCCCCAGGTACCACATCTACAACGTGGACGAGGAGAACCCGGGCTTTGCAGAACCGCGTGCACTGAGCACGTCCCTGTGGTGTCCCCATGGTGTCCCTGTGGTGTCCCTGATGTCCCTGTGGTGTCCCCGATGTCCCTGATGTCCCTGTGGTGTCCCTGATGTCCCTGTGGTGTCCCTAGTGTCCCCGATGTCCCCAATGATGTCCCCAGGTACCACATCTACAACGTGGACGAGGAGAACCCGGGCTTCGCGGAGCCGCGTGCTCTGAGCATGAATGTCCCTGATGTCCCTGTGGTGTCCCTAGTGTCCCCAATGATGTCCCCAGGTACCACATCTACAACGTGGACGAGGAGAACCCGGGCTTCGCGGAGCTGCGTGCTCTGAGCATGTCCCTGTTGTGTCCCCGTGGTGTCCCCTGTGTCCCCAATGTCCCTGATGTCCCTGTGGTGTCCCTAGTGTCCCCGATGTCCCCGATGATGTCCCCAGGTACCACATCTACAACGTGGACGAGGAGAACCCGGGCTTCGCGGAGCCGCGTGCTCTGAGCATGTCCCTGTGGTGTTCCCGTGGTGTCCCCTGTGTCCCCAATGTCCCTGATGTCCCTGTGGTGTCCCTAGTGTCCCCAATGATGTCCCCAGGTACCACATCTACAACGTGGACGAGGAGAACCCGGGCTTCGCGGAGCCGCGCGCGGTTTTCTACACGGCGCAGATCCTGCTGGGGCTGGAGCACCTCCACCAGCACCGCATCGTCTACCGCGACCTCAAACCCGAGAACGTCCTGCTCGACGACGCCGGTGGGGACACGGGGACACGGGGGGACACTGGGGATGTCGGGGACATTGGGGACATTGGGGACATTTGGGGCATTTGGGGACATCAGGGGGATTGGAGACATTGGGGACGTTGGGGACATTGGGGACAGCAGGAGGGACATTGGGGACATTGGGGCATTTGAGGACATTGGGGACATTGGGGAC
>NW_024037374.1:298925-341089 GCF_015832195.1 Motacilla alba alba
AATCCCTTTCGGGGAGGGGGGGAGGTGCAGGAGCCCCGCCCCCTTTTCCTGCCCCTCCCCCATATTTATTTATAGTTATTAATTAATGTATTGATAATAAAGAATTGATTTCTCGGTTTAATTTGTGTGGATTCCCTCGGTTTTGGGGGTGGGGGGGGAGGGGATGCCGCGTGACTGGGAGGCACTGGGAGGGACTGGGAGGGACTGGGAGCAGGTGACACTCAGGACAAACTGGGACAAACTGGGACAGACTGGGACATATTGGGATAGACTGGGACAGACTGGGACAGACTGGGACAGACTGGGAGCAGGTGACACCCGGAACAAACTGGGACAGACTGGGACAGACTGGGACATACTGGGACAGACTGGGAGCAGGTGGCACCCGGAACAAACTGGGATCACTGGGACAGACTGGGATAGACTGGGACAGACTGGGACAGACCAGGAGCAGGTGGCACCTGGAACAAACTGGGACAGACTGGGACATACTGGGACAGACTGGGACATATTGGGACAGACTGGGACAGACTGGGACAGACCAGGAGCAGGTGGCACCTGGAACAAACTGGGATAGACTGGGACAGACTGGGACATACTGGGTCATACTGGCATAGACTGGGACACACCGGGAGCAGGTGACACCCAGAACAAACTGGGACATACTGGGACAGAGTGGGGAGCACTGGGACAGACTGGGATAGACTGGGATAGACTGGGACAGACTGGGACAGACCGGGAGCAGGTGGCACCCAGAACAAACTGGGATCACTGGGACATACTGGGACAGACTGGGACAGACTGGGAACCGGTGGCACCCAGAACAAACCGGGACAGAGTGGGGAGCACTGGGACACACTGGGACACACTGGGATATACTGGGGACATCCCAGGAAGGTGGCACCACCCAACAAACCACCCCAAATCCCACCGGGGACCCCCCTGGGGACACCCCAACCCCTTCCCCACCCCAAAACCCCGCGGCCGGGAGGGGACGCGTGGCCGTCACCCCGCGGTGACTCAACCCAACCCAACCCAACCCAACCCAACCCAACCCGCCCCCGGTCCCGGCTCCAGCATCTCCAGGACTTTTGGGACGGCGGCCCCGCCCCGAGGTCCCCCCGTATCTTATCAGCAACCCCGGCGCCAGGGCTGGGCTGGCGGTGGCCAGTCGGAATTCCTTGGGGAATGTCCCGGCTCTTCTCACGCCCCTTTTTGGGTTTTTTTCTTTTTTCACTTTTTAATTATTTAATTTTTCGTTTTCCGTCTCCCCGGGGCTTTGATAAAAATTGGTGACTCAGGGAATTATTTACCGGCGCTGCCCAACCTTGCGGTTGATGACCGGCACGGATTCGGGCCACAAAGTCCCGCTGGCCGCCGGATCCGGCTCAGTCGCTGCGGTGGCCACGGCTCCTCCAGGATCGGCCGAGGATGGGGTTGGGTGGCAGCGTCTTCATCCTCATCCTCCTCCTCTTCGTCCCCTCGGAGGCTCTGTCAGGTGAGACGGCGGTGAGGTGGAGGCCTCTCCATCCTGCAGAGTTCCCTCTTTCGGGAATTTTTTGGGGGGTTTTGGCTCTTTTTGGGGGATTCCCGGCGACGAGCTTGGAGAAACCCAATGGCCTTCAGCGCATTTTTGGGGGCCACCAGGGTTCTCCCTGTGGGTGCTGGGGTGTCCCCTCCCCTCTTCCCGTCTTGGCATGGGGGGGTTCTGGTCCTCAAGGAGCAGATTTTTGGGGGGGGGGGGTCACACCCCGATGTCCCCTCCCAGGCTTGTGGGTCCCCTCCCGAGGGCGTTGGGTTGGGGGACATTGATCCATGAGGGGTGGGGCAGGAGCGGGGATGGACCCCCAGGTCCCACCCCCAGTTTGGGGACAGAGTCCCAGTTCCCTCCTCGGTTTGGGGACAGACCCTTGTGTCCCTTTCCCAGTTTGGGGACAGACTTCCAGTTTGGGGACAGAATTTTGTGTCCCTTCTCCGGTTTGGGGACAAACGCTTGGGTCCTTTCTCCACTTTGGGGACAGACCTCCAGACCCCTCCTCCAGTTTGGGGACAGAATTTTTTGTCCCTTTCCCAGTTTGGGGACAGACTCCCAGTTCCCTCCTCCAGTTTGGGGACAGAATTTTTTGTCCCTTTTCCGGTTTGGGGACAGATCCTTGTGTCCCTTTCCCAGTTTGGGGACAGACCTCCAGATACCTCCTCCAGTTTGGGGACAACCCCTTGTGTCCCTTTTCCAGTTTGGGGACAGACCCTTGTGTCCCTTTCCCAGTTTGGGGACAGATTCCCAGCCCCTTCTCCAGTTTGGGGACAAACGCTTGGGTCCTTTCTCCAGTTTGGGGACAGACCTCCAGATCCCTTTTCCAGTTTGGGGACAACCCCGCAGCCCCCTCCCAAATTTGGGAACAGCCCCCAAGCCCCCTCCCCCAATTTGGGGCGTCCCCATTCCCACCCCACCCCACAACCTGCCTGTCCCTTGCAGCCCCCTGCACCAACGGTGGCACCACGGTTGGGGACACCTGCGTTTGTCCCCCCGGCCACTCCGGCCACCGCTGCGAGACCCCCGACCCCGCCAGCGCCTGCCGCAACGGCGGCACCGCCGTGGGGACCGCCTGCTACTGTCCCCCGGGTTTTGGGGGACCCCGGTGCCAGCGCCAGGACCCCGCCAGCGCCTGCCACAACGGGGCCACCGCCTTTGGGACAAGGTGCGTGTGCCCGCCGGGCTTCCGCGGGGACACCTGCCAGGAGCCGGAGGAGCTCGGGCCGTGCCTCAACGGGGGCACCTTGGAGAAGGGGACGTGCCGCTGTCCCCCCACGGCTTGGGGACCTCGGTGCGAGTGCACCGCGACGGGCGCGACCACGGCCGCGGGGAGGGCGTTGTACGTCAACGACACGGCGGGGACAAGCGGCACGGGGACGGCCACCACCACCGGAGGTGACACCACGGAGGTGCCATCGGTGAGGCGGGCCAGGAATGTCACGGCCAGGCCTGCGGAGGGCAATGCCACCACCGTGGGAAGTGGCACCGCGGCCACCACCAATGGCGGCGGCGTGGGAAGGAATGTCACTGTCACCGCTGCGGTCAGTGCCACCACGGTCAGTCACGGCGTGGCCAGCACTGACCACGGCGTGGTCACCATCACGGAGAGGGACACAGCGGTCAACGCCGGCACTGACCATGACATGCTGGTCAGCACGGTCAGCCACGAGGTGGCCAGCATTGACCACGGCGTGGTCACCATCACAGAGAGGGACACAACGGTCAACGCCGGCACAGACCATGACATGCTGGTCAGCACGGAGAGGGCCACCAGGGTCAGGGGAAGTGTCCCCATGGCCACCACCACGGGGCGAAACACCACGCCGATGCTGCCAGCGCGCCGGGTGAGAAACGTCACGGCCTCGCATGGGAGGAGCCACCCCAGGGCCACCACCGTGGAGAGTGAGACCACAGCCGTGGAAGGTGACACCGCGGTCACTCGGTCAAACCTCGTGGAAGGTGACACCACTGCCATGGAGGATGAGACCACGGCCATGGATGGCGAGACCACGGTCATGGAGGGTGACACCGAGGCCACCCCCATCGAGGGTGACACCGAGGCCACCCCCATGGAAGGTGGCACCAAGGCCGCACCAGTGGCCACCACGGTAAGCAACACCAGGGCCACCACCGTGGAAAGTGGCACCGTGATGGTGCCACCAGGACACCTTGGAAGCCACAGCAGGGCCACCACCAGGGCAAGGAACACCACGGCCGTGGGGAACAACACCAGGGCCACCACCCTGAAAGGTGACACCAGTGTGACCACGGTGGAGAACAGCACCAGGGCCACCACCGCGGAAAGTGACACCGCGGCCGCCACCCTGGAAAGTGACACCACGGCCGTGCCAATAATCGTCATGGGAGGCCACACCAGGACCATGGAGAACAGCACCAGGGCCACCACCACGGAAAGTGACACCACGGCCACCACCCTGAAAAGTGACACCAGGGCCACCACCCTGGAGAGCCACACCCTGTCCACCCTCCCAGCCGCCCCTGCCGGCGTCACCTCGACGCCAGCCCCGCCCAATGCCACCAGCACCGTGCTGGATGACACCGAGAGCCCGCCCAACGCCGCCGAAGCCACCGGGCCACCGGGCCACGTCTCTGCCTGGACCATCGGGGACGTTTCCACCAGATCCACTGCCCCCACCATGGCCACCGTGGCCACCATCTGCCTCTACCTCCCCCACGGCGCCAGCCCCCCGGCCAGTGCGTGTCCTGGGAGGTCACGGGGGTGGGGGTCTCCTCTCTGGGGTCAGGAGCGGGGTGGGGGTCTCTTTCCCAGGGATTTCCAGGGGTCGAGGTGAGGAAGAAGAGGATGGAGCTCCTGGGGTCTTCTGGGGTGGGGTCTTCTTCCCATGGAGCTCCTGGGGTGAGGAGGAAGAGGAGGAGGATGGAGGTTCTGGGGTCTCCTGGGGTGTCCTGGGGTGGGGGTCTCCTCCCCAAGGGTCCCCTGGGGGGAGGAGGAAGAGGATGGAGCTCCTGGGGTGGGGAGGAAGAGGATGGAGCTCCTGGGGTGGGGTCTCCTTCTCATGGATCTCCTGGGGTGGGGTCTCCTTCCTGAGGGTTTCCTGGGGTGGGGAGGAAGAGGAGGAGGATGGAGGTTCTGGGGTCTCCTGGGGTATCCTGGGGTGAGGGGTCTCCTTCCCAAGGGTATCCAAGGATCTTCTGGGGTGGGGAGGAAGAGGATGGAGCTCATGGGGTGGGGGTCTCCTTCCCAGGGGTCTCCCTGGAGGGGGCGAGGAAGAGGAGGATAGAGGTTCTGGGGTCTTCTGGGGTGGGGGTCTCCTTCCCAAGGGTCTCCTAGGGTGGGGAGGAAGAGGAGGATGGAGGTTCTGGGGTGTCCTAGTGTGGGGGGTCTCCTTCCCATGGATCTCCTGGGGGGGGGGGTCTCCTTCTCAGGGGTCTCCTCCAGTGTGGACAAAGCATGAAGGGAACACCCCCACCCACCCCCGATGTCCCCTCACCGTGTCCTTGTCCCCCCATCTCCCTCCAGTCGTGTGCCGCAACGGCGGCGTGGCCAACCGGACCCACTGCCTGTGCCCCCCCGGCTACTCCGGCCCCACCTGCGAGACCCCCGACCCCACCGACCGCTGCGCCGGCGGCAGCACCGCCGTGGGCGACCGCTGCATCTGCCCCCCCGGCCGGACGGGGCCTCGCTGTGCCACCCCCGAGCCGGCCACCGCCTGCCGCCACGGCGGCACCGCGGTGGGCACCGAGTGCTACTGCCCCCCCGGCTACTCCGGACCCCGCTGTGAAGACCCCAGACCCACCACGGCCCCCACGGTGAGGCCGCCGCGCCGGACCAGAGCGACGCCACGAAGCACCAGGAGAACCACCACCACCACCACCGTGCCCACCACCAGAGGTTGGTGGCTTTGGCTGGGGTGGGAAGACCCCCGTGAACCCCCCCAAATCTGTGGGGATTTTGGGGGTGTTGACCCCCCACCCACCCATGAGGACGCCCCAAGGGTGGGTGGGGAGGTGGCACCAGGATTTGGTTTTTCATGGTTTTCACCCCAAAATTGGGGGTGTGGTGATGGTGGGGCCAACTGGGTGGAACTGGGAGGGGTGTGGGACAGGGGGTCCCGGTGACCTCGTTGGGGTCCCCAAACCCTCGTGTCCCCCACAGACCCCTGCCTGAACGGGGGGTTCTGGATGGGCACGGCGTGTCTGTGCCCCACCAACATGGACGGCCCCCGCTGCGAGTTCGGTGCCACCACCATCAACCTGACGGCAGGTAAAGGGCGGGGACACCCCCACCTGCGACCCCCTGTCCCCTCCGAGGTGTCCCCGTGTCACGGACGCCCCCGTGTCCCCGCAGAGCTGGGTCCCTTCGTGACGATGATGGCGCGTGTCACCAACCGGGACTTCTCGGAGGACATGAGGGACACCTCGTCCCCCGGCCACCGGCGCTTCGCCGAGGAGTTCAGCCGGACGGTGAGACCCCGTGGGTGGGACCTCCTGGGTGGGGGCATCTCAGGGGACCCCCGGGATCACCCCAAGGGTCCATCCCAAGGGATCCACCAAGGACACCCCAAGGGACAATCCAGAGGGTCCGTCCTAAGAGACCATCCCCAGAGGACCCCCTGGACCACACCAAGGTTCCATCATGAGGACCCCCAGGACCATCCCAAGGATCTGCCCCTAAAGACCCTCATCCCTCAGGACCACCCTAAGGGGTCCCCAAAAGGACGATCCCAAAGGACCCCCAGGATCACCCAAAGGATCACCCCAAGGGACCCCCAGGATCACCCCAAGGATCCACCCCAAGGGACCCCCAGGATCACCCTGAAGGATCACCCCAAGGGACCCCCGGGATCCACCCAAAGGATCCACCCCAAGGGACCCCCAGGATCACCCCAAGGATCCACCCCAAGGGATTCACCCAAAGACCCCCAGGATCACCCCAAAGGATCACCCCAAGGGACACCCAAGGGACCACCCCAAGGGATCACCCCAAGGACCACCCAAGGGACCACCCCACGGGACCACCCCAAGGACCACCCCAAGGGACCATCCCAGCGACCCCCTGACCATCCCCAAGAAACCTCAGAAGGACACCCCAAGGGACCTCCAGGACCGTTCCAAGTGTCCATCCCTAAGGACCCCTAGGACCATCCCAAGGCCCCCCACACCCCCCGGGTGACCCGTGTCCCTCTGTCCCCAGATGGACGGGATCTACCGGAACGTCTCCGGCTACCGCGGGATCGACGTCCTGAGCCTCAGGTGGGCGAGGCACCGGGGGCTGGGATTGGGGTGGGGTGGGGTGGAGAAAAACCTCTGGGGTGGGTGAGGAACATCTGGGATGGGATGGGATCCATGGGGTGGGATCCATGGGGTGGTAAGGGATGGGATCCATGGGGTGGGATCCATGGGGTGGGATGGGGTGGGATCCATGCGGTGGGATCCATGAGGTGGGATGGGATGGGATGGGATCCATGGGGTGGGATCCATGGGGTGGAATCCATGGGGTGGGATCCATGGGGTGGTAAGGGATGGGATCCATGGGGTGGGAACCATGAGGTGGGATGGGGTGGGATCCATGGGGTGGGATCCATGAGGTGGGATGGGATGGGATCCATGGGGTGGGATCCATGGGGTGGGATGGGAAAGGATGGAGAAAAACCTCTGGGGTGGGTGAGGAACATCTGGGATGGGATGGGATCCATGGGGTGGGATCCATGGGGTGGAATCCATGGGGTGGGATCCATGGGGTGGTAAGGGATGGGATCCATGGGGTGGGAACCATGAGGTGGGATGGGGTGGGATCCATGGGGTGGGATCCATGAGGTGGGATGGGATGGGATCCATGGGGTGGGATCCATGGGGTGGGATGGGAAAGGATGGAGAAAAACCTCTGGGGTGGGTGAGGAACATCTGGGATGGGATGGGATGGGATGGGATGGGATGGGATGGGATGGGATGGGAACCATGGGATCCATGGGATGGGATGGGGTGGGATCCAGAGGGTGGGATGGGAAAGGATGGAGAAAAACCTCTGGGGTGGGTGAGGAACATCTGGGATGGGATGGGATGGGATGGGATCCATGGGACAGAATGGGAGGTGACAGCTGAGGACACCCAAGCCCCAACCCTGTTCCCCCCAGCCGCGGCAGCGTCGTGGTGAATTACCGCGTCCAGCTGCGGCCCCTGCCCGGCAACGCCAGCCTGGAGCACCGAGCCCTGGAGCTGCTGGCGGTGGCCAACGCCGCATCCCAGCCCCACAACTGCAGCACCTCGGCCGGTAGGTGACCCTCACCTGCCCCGGGCCGGTCCCCAACACCTCTGGTGACCCCCAGTGACCACCCCATGCTCTCCCCTCTCCCAGACGGGCTCTGCTTCACCGCCACCTCCGCCAGAGCCGCCAGAGCCGCCGCGCTGCCGCTCAACGCCACCGGTGAGTGCGGCCCGGGGACACCTGGGGACACCGCGAGGGGGGTGGGATGGGGACAGGGGACTCTTGACCAGGGTTTGGCCTCTCCAGAGCTCTGCCGGAGGTACGCGCCGGCCAACTTCAGCCGGTTCTACTTCCCGTACCGCACGGCCAACGGGCTCCTCTGCGTCACCAACTGCACCCTCAACGTCCCCGGCTCCTTCGACTGCCACCGCGGGCTCTGCCGCGTCACCCTGGAGGGGCCACAGTGCTTGTGAGTTGGCCACGCCCACCCAGGCCACGCCCACACACCGGCCACGCCCGCTGGTCCCACCTTGAGGCGGGCCCCGACCCTGGGGTCAAACATTCCCCCAAGGCCAAAGAAGTTGAATCTCAATGTTTGACCCCAAAACCTGAGCTCTTGACCTCAGCACCGCGATGTTTGACGGCCAAGGTCCCACCAGAACCCAAAACCTCGACCCCAAAACCTGGACCCCAAAACCTTGACCCCAAAACCTCGACCCCAATGGCCCAACCCTTGGCTCGTGTCAACCCCTGCCCTTCAAACCCAACCCCGGACCCCCAAACTCAACCCTCGACCCCCAAACTGAACCTTGACCCCAACACCGAACTCTTGACCACCAACACCCAACCCATGACCACCAAACTCAACCCTTGACCGCCAAACTCAACCCTTGACCCCCAAACCCTCATCTTTGACCCCCATACTCAACCCTTGGCCCCTAAACTCAACCCTTGACCGCCAAACTCAACCCCTGACCCCCAAACCCCCATCTTTCACCCCCAAACTCAACCCCTGACCCCCAAACCCTCATCTTTGACCCCCATACTCAACCCTTGACCCCCAAACCCAACCCCTGACCCCCAAACCCTCATCTTTGACCCCCAAACTCAACCCTTGGCCCCTAAACTCAACCCTTGACACCCAAACTCAACCCTTGACCCCCAAACCCTCATCTTTCACCCCCAAACCCAACCCTTGACCACCAAACTCAACCCCTGACCCCCAAACTCAACCCTTGACCCCCAAACCCCCATCTTTGACCCCCAAACTCAACCCCTGACCCCCAAACCCTCATCTTTGACCCCCATACTCAACCCTTGGCCCCTAAACTCAACCCTTGACACCCAAACTCAACCCTTGACCCCCAAACCCCCATCTTTCACCCCCAAACCCAACCCTTGACCACCAAACTCAATCCCTGACCCCCAAACTCAACCCTTGACCTCCAAACCCCCATCTTTCACCCCCAAACTCAACCTTTGACCACCAAACTCAACCCCTGACCCCCAAACTCAACCCCTGACCCCCAAACCCCCATCTTTGACCCCCAAACTCAACCCTTGACCCCCAAACCCCCATATTTGACCCCCAAACTCAACCTTTGACCCCCCAAACCCCTTGCCCACACCCCTCAAACCCCATGGTTGTGGTGATGGATCTCCAGGGAAGTCTCCTGAGATTCCAGGGGGTTCCCGGGAGGATCCCACCCCCAGACCCCACCCTGGGAGGGGGTGAGGACCCTCCCCATGACCCGCCCCATGACCCTCCCCCTCCAGCTGCCCGGACCTGCCCTGGTACCTCTCGGCCGGCGACCGCTGCCAGACCCACATCAGCAAGCTGGGGCTGGGCCTGGGCGTGGGGCTGGGGCTGGGCCTGACCATCCTCATCCTCCTCATCCTCTGCATCGTCCTCACCGTCCGCTTGGCCCGAGGGAGGAAGAAATCACCTGGGGCCAGGTGAAACCACTGAGGCGGGGGGTCTTTGTAGGGTCACGGGAAGGGCATTTGGGGTGGTCGGGCCCCAAAATTTGGGGTCCAGCAGCTTTGCCCCATGGTGGGAGAGGGGGTGAGAGGGTTGAGACCACCCCAGCACCTCCAGGGTCACCCCCGCCACCCCTCCCCAGCCCCCTCAAACTTGCGCGGCTCCACAGCGCGGCCGCCGAGGACACCTGGCCGGATGGGGGCCGCAACAGCCGCGTCACCGGGATCTACCACGTCAACGGCAGAGGCGGCGGCGCCGGGAAAGGTGGGGCCCCCAAAAACGGGCGGTGAAAACACGGCCGGAGAGGGAAAATCCCCCCAAAATCTTCATGGGGGTCGTCATCTTCCTCCTCCTCCTCTTCCTCTTCCCAGGTCCTTACGGATACAACACCTACAAGCCCAGCTCGGAGGTGGCCGAACCCCCGGCGTCGGTGGGTGAAGGGGTGACATCGTTTTGGGGAGGGGGTCCTCAGCCTAAGATTGACCTGGAACCCCAATTCTGACCCCGAAACCCAAACTGTGACCCCCGAAACCCCGACCAACGACCTCAAAATGCCCAAGCCCCCAGCTGTGGCCTCACAACCCCGATTTGGATCTCCGGAGCGCAAACCGTGACCTCAAGATGCCCAAACCAAACCCCAAAACCCCTATCTGGACCCCCAAAACCAAAACAGTGACCCCAAAGCCTCCAATCCTGACCCCAACTTCCCAACTGTGAACCCCAAACTCCAAACTCCCAAATTTTGAACTTCAAAACCCCAATCATTTGACCTTCAAACCCCCGACCTCGACATCCGGACTCCCAACCACGACCTCACATCCCCAACATTAGCCCCCAAAACCCCAATCGTGACTCCCCAAAACACAACTTTGACCTTCAAGACCCCGATTTTGACCCCAACTCCCCAGTTTTGACCCCAAACCCTAACCCTCAGCCCCCTCCCCATCTTTCAGGTGCTGGCAGAAGGTGCAGCAGCCCTGTGACCGCCCCCATACCTGGGAGGGGGTGACCAAGGTGCCCCCCAAGACCCTCGGCACCATCGGGCAGCGACCGAAGCCTTCGAAACCCTCATTTTTGGGGGAAAAAAGGCGGAATTGGGATCCTCTGTGAGACAGGAGAGGTCCTCCCATGGTCCTTTCTTGGGGGGGGTTTCTCCTTGGAGGGGACATCTCGGGGGCTGGTTTGGGGTTGGATCCAGCTTTGGGAGCGTCGCCGGAGCTGGAAAATCCTCATCTCCATGGAAATTATATTTATTAACGTGTTCGTTTCATCTCCTGAAAAATCGCCCGAAAAACGGGGGGATGGAGTTGGGGGGATCCCCAAAGGAAGGGGGTCAAGATTTGGGGCTGGGGGTCACCGGTGGGGGTTTTGGGGGGTCGTGGTTTGGGGTTTGGGGGTTGAGGTTGGGGGTTTGAGGTCATGGTTGAGGTGCTGGAGGTTGAGATTGGAGGTTTTGGGTCAGGGTTGGGGTTTTGGGGGCAGAACTGGGGTTTTGGGGGTCAAGGTTGGGGTTTTGGGGGAGAGGGTTGGGGTTTTGGGGGTCAAGGATTGGGGATTTGATATCACGGCTGAAGTTTGGGGTCAAACAAGGGATTTTGGATTATAAGATTGGGGTTTTTGAAAGCTGAGATTGGAGGTTTGGGGTTCGGGGGTTCCAGACTGGGAGTTTTAGGGTTGAGGTCGAGATTTTGAGGTCAAAGTTGACGTTTTGGGATCAAGTTTGGGGGTCTGGAGGGCGCGGTTGAGTCTTTCAAGCCCAAGGTTGGTTTTTGGGAGTCCAGGTTGGGTTTTGGGGTCACTACTGTGGTTTGGGGCACCAATTTGGGGTTTTGAACGTCAAGATCGGAGTTCTGGGCGTTGACATTGGAGGTTTGGGGTCGCAGTTGGGATTTTGGGGATCGTGGGTGGGGTTTGAGGGTCAAGGGGTGGCTTGGAGGGAATTTCCAACTCTGACACAACCAACCAGGACCAAAAACCACCCCACAACGACCCAACCGCCAGCGGAGAAGGAAGAAATCCCACAAAACGCCCCTTTGCCAAACACCGGCGGGGCGGAACCCCTAATCCAATAAAATCTGACCTCCTGCCACCCCAAAATTCCAACTCCCGCCCTTCCCACCCCTCCCGGCTCTCTGGAAGAAACGATGTTTGCTTTCTGGGTGGAAAAAGCGCCGTCCCCGCCCGCCAGCTGCGCGGGAGCGGCTGGACGTGCAAGAAAAGGGCGGCCAAAGAGTTTGGGGTTGGTCCTGAGAGCTGGGGGGGGGGTCTCCGGGGGGGTTCCCGATTTCCCTCATGGGGATTTTGGAAGAGTTCGGGATGTTGGTCTTGGCCACCTGAGTCTTGTTTTGGGATGGGGTTTGGGTGTTGACACCCCGTGGTGACCGACGATGACCCAACATGACCCAACCGTGACCCAACATGACCCAACCATGACCCAACCATGACCCAGAGATGGTCCAGGGGGTTCCCCAGGGGGTTCCTGATGTCCAGCAGAGGTCCTGGAGGAGCTTTGGCCACCCCACAGCTGCGTCACCCACGGTGGGTGGGAGGTTTGGTCCCTTCCCAGCTCCGGGGTCAAAGGTTCCTCTCCCGACGCTTCTTCCCGCGGCTCCGAGCGCGTCCCGGCTCTGGCATGGTGCCGGTGGAGGAGCCGTGAGGGGGGAAGAAAATGAAAGCTTCCATCTTTCATCTCCACTTTTTCCTCCTCCTCCTCTTCATCCCTGAAGGAAGAACGGGTGAGTTGGGTCGGGAAAGGGATTTTTCCTTGGATTTTTTTTTTTTCCGGGGGAAAAAAAGGCGGGATGGGAGGTGATGCTGTCTCCTCTCGGGATTTTCCGTGGGGATCCCCTGTGGAAGGGTGGGTTCACCCCCATCTCCTCCATTCCTTGGATGAAATCTCCCTCTCCAGGGACTCATCCCATTGAGGGGTTTATGGAAATGGGTCAGGGGTCCTTGGAAATGGGTCAGATTCCATGGAAATGAGCCAAGGGTCACTGAGAATGGGTTTGGGGTCTATGGAAATGGGTCAGGGGTCCATGGGAATGGGTTTGGGGTCCATGGAAAGGGTCGGGGGTCTCTGGGAATGGGTCAGAGGTCTGCAGAAATGGGTCAGAGGTCCATGGAAATGGGTCAGGGGTCCACAGGAATGGGTCAGGGGTCCACAGGAATGCATCAGAGTCCGTAGGAAGTGGGTCAGGGGTGTCTGGGAATGCATCAGAGTCCATGGAAATGGGTCAGGGGTCTCTGGGAATGAGTTGGGAGTCCATAGGAATGGGTCAGGGGTCTCTGGGAATGAGTTGGGGGTCAATGGAATGGTCCAGGGGTCCATGGAATGGGTCAGGGGTCTCTGGGGATGGGTCAGGGCTCCATGGGAATGGGTCAGACGTCTCTGGGAATGGGTCAGGGGTCCATGGAAATGGGTCAGGGGTCTCTGGGAATGAGTTGGAGGTCCATGGAATGGATATGGGGTCCATGGAATGGGTCAGGGGTCTCTGGGGATGGGTCAGGGGTCCATGGAATGGATATGGAGTCCATGGAATGGGTCAGGGGTCTCTGGGAATGAGTTGGGAGTCCATAGGAATGGGTCAGGGGTCTCTGGGAATGAGTTGGGGGTCAATGGAATGGTCCAGGGGTCCATGGAAATGGGTCAGGGGTCCTTGGAATGGGTCAGGGGTTTATGGGAATGGGTCAGGGGTCCATGGAAATGGGTCAGGGGTCCATGGAATGGGCCAGGGGTCTCTGGGAATGGATCAGGGGTCTCTGGAGATGGGTCAGGGGTCCATGGAATGGGCCAGGGGTCTCTGGGAATGGATCAGGGGTCTCTGGAGATGGGTCAGGGGTCCATGGAATGGGCCAGGGGTCTCTGGGGATGGGTCAGGGGTCCATGAGAATGGGCCAGGGGTCCATGGAATGGGTCGGGGGTCTCTGGGGATGGGTCAGGACCCTCAGGGGTGGCTCAGGTGCCACTCCCCACCTGCCCCCCCTCCTTACCTGGTGCCGCTCCCAGAGCTCCATTTCAGAGCCCCCTCCCCCCATTCCACCCCGGCTCTTCCCGGTTCCTCACCCCCCCCTTCCTCCTCCTCCTCCTCCTCCTCCTCCTCCTCCTCCTCACCCCCCGCCAGTCCCAGCGGCTGGGGAGCGTTGATGCCGGGAAACTTCGTTAAGGAGCCGCGTTAATTGCACCAGAGCGGCTTCATCAAAGCGGCCGCAGCTGGAGAGCCTCAAGGAAGAGCCACCACGCTGGGAAAATTCAGATTTTTGGGGGCTTTTAAAGCGTTTTTTTTGGTTTTTTTAACGAGTTATTTTTGTCCGTTCGGGTTTTTCTTAACGGAGCCGTGAAGTTTCCCAGAAGGGGATTTTAATGAGGAAAATTCCGCGTTTTTATGAGGAAAATTCTCGTTTTAAATGAGGAAAATTCCGTGTTTTAATGAGGAAAATTCCTCGTTTTAATGAGGAAAATTCTCGTTTTAAATGAGGAAAATTCCTCGTTTTAATGAGGAAAAAACTCGATTTGGGGCCACCCTCAGGTGAGGGCAAAGTGTCCCCACGGCTCCGAGGGTGACCAAGGAGCTGAGCTGGGCTGGCTCACCTGGACTGGTGCTCACCTGGACAGGTGCCGGGTGAGGAGGACACGGGGAAGGAGCAGCGAGAAACGAAAAACGAAAGCAAAGATGATAAGGGGAGAGATAAGAGATCACCCGGGGCTGATAAGAGGAAGCCGGGGCTGATAAGGGGTAGCTGGAATTGATAACGGGTCACCTGAAATCGATAACGGCACCTGCGGCCGATAACGGCACCTGGAGGAGATCCAGGGGTGGCAGCAAGGGGACAACCGGGGGCTCGTCACCCTTGGGGTGAGGGGGAGGAGATGGATGTTCCCAAAATCGAGTTGTGGCTCGGAGGGAACGTTCCAGAACGTTCCAGAAGGTCCCGCCTGCTCCAGGTGGGCGGGGATGGATCCAAACCATTCCACAGGTATCGAGGGGGCTCCAAATGAACACCTGGGCAACGGGAACAGCGAGTCCAGGACGCGCCAAAGCCACCTTGGATTGGGATCTTCCTCTCTCTCCGCAGAAACCGGCGCTGCTGAACCCTCCGGGACAACCAGGACACCTGGAACCAGGACCAGCCCTGGGACCACCAGCCCTGGGACCACCAAACCTGGGACCACCAGCCCTGAGAACATCACCCCTGGGAACACCAAACCTGGGAACACCAGCCCTGGGACCACCAAACCTGGGAACAGCAGCCCTGGGAACACCAGCCCCGGGACCACCAGCCCTGGGAACACCAACCCTGGGACCACCAGCCCTGGGAACACCAGCTCTGGGAACACCAAACCTGGGAACAGCAGCCCTGGGAACACCAAACCTGGGAACAGCAGCCCTGGGAACACCAACCCTGGGACCACCAGCCCTGGGACCACCAAACCTGGGAACACCAAACCTGGGAACACCAGCTCTGGGAACACCAAACCTGGGAACACCAAACCTGGGACCACCAGCCCTGGGAACACCAAACCTGGGAACACCAGCCCTGGGACCACCAAACCTGGGAACACCAAACCTGGGAACACCAGCCCTGGGAACACCAAACCTGGGAACAGCAGCCCTGGGAACACCAGCCCCGGGACCACCAGCCCTGGGAACACCAACCCTGGGACCACCAGCCCTGGGACCACCAAACCTGGGAACACCAAACCTGGGAACACCAAACCTGGGAACACCAGCCCTGAGAACACCAAACCTGGGACCACCAGCTCTGGGAACACCAGCCCCGGGACCACCAGCCCTGGGAACATCAAACCTGGGACCACCAGCCCTGGGAACACCAGCCCCGGGACCACCAGCCCTAGGAACATCAAACCTGGGACCACCAGCCCTGGGAACACCAGTCCTGAGGCCACCAGTGACCCACGGACCACCAGCAGTCCTGAGACCTTTTCTACCACACCCGGCACCACCACGACCATCCCTGAGACCACCATTCATGAGGCGACCAGTGAACCATGGGTGGCCACCACCCTTGAGACCCTTTCCACCAGCCCCGACACCTCCACGAGCATCTCTGAGACCACCAGTCCTGAGACCACCAGTGACCTACTGACCACCACCCTTCCTGAGACCACCTCTGAGACCACCACTGCCATCCCTGATCCCACCAGTGACCCATGGACCGCCACCACTCTTGAGAGGGTTTCTAACATCCCTGAGACCACCAGAAGCACCCCTGACACCAGCACCACCATCTCTGAGACCTCCACCACCATCTCTGAGACCACCAGTGTGGGGGCCACCAGTGACCCATGGACCACCACCAGTGACCAATGGATCACCACCAGACCTGAGACCATTTCCACCATCGCCGACACCACCACGGCCACCCCTGAGACCACCAGCCCTGGGACCACCAGCCCTGGGACCACCAAACCTGGGACCACCAGTGACCAATGGACTTCCAGCAGTGCTGAGACCATTTCTACCCCGACTGAGACCACCACGACCATTCCTGACACCTCCAGTCCTGAGACCACCAGTGACCAATGGACCTCCACCAACCCTGAGACCATTTCCACCACCCCCGACACCATGGCCACCATCCCTGAGACCTCCATGACCATCCCGGAGACCACCAGTGTGGGGGCCACCAGTGACCCATGGGACACCACCAGTCCTGAGACCATTTCCACCATCGCCGACACCACCACGGCCACCCCTGAGACCACCAGTGACCCATGGACCACCAACAGTGCTGAGACCATTTCCACCACCATCCCTGAGACCACCACGACCATTCCTGACACCTCCAGCCCCGAGACCACCAGTGACCAATGGGCTTCCACCAGCCTTGAGACCATTTCTACCACCCCTGAGACCACCACGGCCATCTCTGAGACCACCAGTCCAGACACCACCAGTGACCAATGGATGTCCAGCACTCATGAGACCATTTCCACCCCCGCTGAGACCTCCATGACCATTCCAGAGACCACTGGTCCTGAGACCACCAGTGACGCATGGACCACCACCATCCCTGAGACCATTTCCACCACCCCTGAGACCACCACGGCCAACTCTGAGACCACCAGTGCGCCATGGACCACCCCCAGTGACACATGGACCACCCCCAGTGCCCCATGGACCTCCCCCAGTGACACATGGACCTCCCCCAGTGACACATGGACCTCCCACAGTGACACATGGACCTCCACCAGTATTGAGACCATTTCTACCACCCCTGAGACCACCACCACCTCCCCTGAGATCTTCACCACCATCCCTGAGACCACCACGACCATTCTGGAGACCACCACAACCAACCCTGAGACTTCCATGACCATCCCTGAGACCACCAGTCCAGAGACCAACAGTGACCCACGGACTGCCACCACTGACCAATGGACCACCACCAGTGACCAATGGATTTCCACCAGTCTTGAGACCGTTTCCACCAGCCCTGAGACCACCAGTGATGCATGGGCCACCACCAGCACCCCTGAGACCATTTCCACCACCCCTGACACCAGCAGCAACACCGCTGAGACCACCATCCCGGAGACCACCGGTGTGCGGGCCACCAGTGACCCATGGGACACCACCAGTCCTGAGACCATTTCCACCATCGCCGACACCACCACAACCACCTCTGAAACCACCAGTGACCCATGGACCACCAACAGTGCTGAGACCATTTCCACCACCATCCCTGAGACCACCACGACCATTCCTGACACCTCCAGCCCCGAGACCACCAGTGACCAATGGACTTCCACCAGCCTTGAGACCATTTCTACCACCCCTGAGACCACCACGGCCATCTCTGAGACCACCAGTCCAGACACCACCAGTGACCAATGGATGTCCAGCACTCATGAGACCATTTCCACCCCCGCTGAGACCTCCATGACCATTCCAGAGACCACCGGTCCTGAGACCACCAGTGACACATGGACCACCACCATCCCTGAGACCATTTCCACCACCCCTGAGACCACCACGGCCAACTCTGAGACCACCAGTGACCCATGGACCACCCCCAGTGCCCCATGGACCACCCCCAGTGACACATGGACCACCACCAGTGACCCATGGACCACCCCCAGTGCCCCATGGACCTCCCCCAGTGCCCCATGGACCTCCCACAGTAACACATGGACCTCCACCAGTCTTGAGACCATTTCTACCACCCCTGAGACCACCACCACCTCCCCTGAGATCTTCACCACCACCCCTGAGACCACCACGACCATTCTGGAGACCACCACAACCAACCCTGAGACCTCCATGACCATCCCTGAGACCACCAGTCCAGAGACCAACAGTGACCCATGGACCGCCACTACTGACCAATGGACCACCACCAGTGACCAATGGATTTCCACCAGTCTTGAGACCGTTTCCACCAGCCCTGAGACCACCAGTGATGCATGGGCCACCACCAACCCTGAGACCATTTCCACCATCCCTGACACCAGCAGCAACACCGCTGAGACCACCATCCCTGAGACCACCAGTGTGGGGGCCACCAGTGACCCATGGGACACCAGCACTCCTGAGACCATTTCCACCATCGCCGACACCACCACGGCCACCCCTGAGACCACCAGTGACCAATGGATCACCACGAGTCTGGAGACCATTTCCACCACCCCTGACACCACCACCACCACCATCCCTGAGACCACCATGGCCATTCCTGAGACCACCAGTGCCCCATGGACCACCCCCAGTGACACATGGACCACCCCCAGTGACACATGGACCTCCACCAGTCTTGAGACCATTTCCGCCACCCCTGACATCACCACCACCTCCCCTGAGATCTTCACCACCATCCCTGAGGCCACCAGTGCCCCATGGACCACCACCAACCCTAAAACCATTTCTGCCACCACCACCATCCCTGAGACCACCAGTCTAGACTCCACCACTGACCAATGGATCACCAGCAGTCTTGAGACAATCTCCAGCCCCACTGAGACCACCACCATGCCTGAGACCACCAGAACCACCCCTGAGACCAACAGTCCAGAGCCTACCAGTGACGCATGGACTTCCACCAGTCTTGAAACCATTTCTACCACCCCTGAGATCACCACCACCATGCCTGAGACCCCCAGGGACTCATTGGCCACCACCAGTGACCAACAGACCACCACCATTCCTGAGACCATTTCCACCACCCCAGACACCACCGCAACCATTCCTGAGACCACCGGTGACCCATGGACTTCCACCAGCCTTGAAACCATTTCCACCACCCCTGAGACCACCACGACCATCCTTGAGACCACCAGTGCAGAGACCAACAGTAACCCATGGACCACCACCAGCCTTGAGACAGTTTCTAAGACCCCTGACACCACCACCACCATCCCAGAGACCACTGGTCCTGAGATCACCAGTGACTCATGGACCACCACCAGCCCTGAGACCATTTCTACCACCACTGACACCACCACGGCCATCCCTGAGACCACCAGTCCTCAGACCACCAGTGACGCATTGTCCACCACCAGTGACCAATGGATCACCACCAGTCTTGGGACCATTTCCACCAGCCCTGAGATCGCCACGACCATCTCTGGCACCACCATGACCATCCCTGAGACCACCAGTGACCCATGGACTTCCACCAGTCTTGAGACTGTTTCTACCACCCCTGAGACCACCAGTCTAGAGTCCACCAGTGACCAATGGACCACCACCAGTGCTGAGACCATTTCCACCATCCCTGACACCACCACGGCCCCCCCTGAGATCACCAGTCCTGAGACCACCAGTAACACATGGACAATGACCAGCGACCAATGGATTTCCACCAGTCCTGAGACCACCACCACCATCCCTGAGACCACCGGTCTGGAGGCCACCAGTGACCCATGGGACACCAGCAGTCTTGAGACCATTTCCACCATCCCTGAGACCACCACAACCATCTCTGGGACCACCACTCCTGAGACCACCAATGACCAATGGACAACCTTCCCTGAGACCATCACTCAACAGACCACCAGTGACGCATGGGCCACCACCAGCGACCAATGGATCTCCACCAGTCCTGAAACCATTTCCACCATCCCTGAGACCACCACCACCACCCTTGAGAGCATTTTCACCTCCTCTGAGAACACCACGGCCATCTCTGAGACCACCGGTGACCAATGGACCTCCACCAGTCTAGAAACCATTTCCACCACCCCTGAGACCACCACAGCCATCCCTGAGACCACCAGTGATGCATGGGCCACCACCAGCCTTGAGATCATTTCCACCCCCCCTGACACCACCATGACCATCCCTGAGACCTCCATGACCACCCCTCAGACCACCAGTCCTCTGGCCACCAGTGATTCTTGGACCACCACCAGCGACCAATGGATCACCACCAGTCTTGGGACCACTTCCACCATCCCTGAGACCGCCACAACCATCTCTGAGACCACCAGTCCTGAGACCACCAGTGATTCTTGGATCACCACCAGTCTTGGGACCATTTCCACCAGCCCTGAGACCACCACCACCATCCCTGGCACCACCATGACCATCTCTGAGACCACCAGTGACCTATTGACCACCACCATCCCTGAGAGCATTTTCACCTCCTCTGAGACCACCACGGCCATCTCTGGGACCACCAGTGACCAATGGACCTCCACCACTCTTGAGACTGTTTCTACCACCCCTGAGACCACCACAACTATCTCTGAGACCACCAATCCCGAGACCACCAGTGACGCATGGGCCACCACCAGCGACCAATGGATCACCACCAGTCCTGAGACCATTTCCACCACCCCTGAGACCACTCCCACCATCCCTGAGAGCATTTTCACCCTCTCTGAGACCACCACGGCCCTCCCTGAGACCACCAGTGACCAATGGACCTCCACCAGTCTTGAGACTGTTTCTACCACCCCTGAGACCACCACATCCATCCCTGAGACCACCAATCCTGAGACCACCAGTGACCAATGGACTTCCACCAGTCTTGAGACTGTTTCTACCACCCCTGAGACCACCACATCCGTCCCTGAGACCACCAATCCTGAGACCACCAGTGACCCATGGACTTCCACCATTCCTGAGACCATTTCCACCATCCCTGAGACCACCACAACCACCCTTGAGAGCATTTTCACCTCCTCTGAGACCACCATGGCCATCTCTGAGACCACCGGTGACCAATGGACCTCCACCAGTCTTGAGACTGTTTCTACCACCCCTGAGACCACCAGTGATGCATGGGCCACCACCAGCCTTGAGATCATTTCCACCCCCCCTGACACCACCACGACCACCCCTGAGACCACCGGTCCTCTGGCCACCAGTGACCCATGGACTTCCACCAGTCTTGAGGCTGTTTCCACCATCCCTGAGATCACCACGGCCATCTCTGTGTCCACCAGTCCTGAGACCACCAGTGATTCTTGGACCACCACCAATGACCAATGGATCACCACCAGTCCTGAGACCATTTCCACCATCCCTGAGACCACCACCACCACCCCTGAGAGCATTTTCACCTCCTCTGAGGCCATGGCCATCTCTGAGACCACCAGTGACCAATGGACCTCCACCAGTCTAGAAACCATTTCCACCACCCCTGAGACCACCACAGCCATCCCTGAGACCACCAGTGATGCATGGGCCACCACCAGCCTTGAGATCATTTCCACCCCCCCTGACACCACCATGACCATCCCTGAGACCTCCATGACCACCCCTGAGACCACCAGTCCTCTGGCCACCAGTGATTCTTGGATCACCACCAGCGACCAATGGATCACCACCAGTCTTGGGACCATTTCCACCAGCCCTGAGACCGCCACCACCATCCCTGGCACCACCATGACAATCCCTGAGACCACCAGTGACCCATGGGCTTCCACCACTCTTGACACTGTTTCTACCACCCCTGACACCACCACCGTCCCTGAGACCACCAATCCTGAGACCACCACGACCATCCCTGAGACCACCACAACCATCTCTGAGACCACCAGTCCTGAGACCACCAGAGACCCCTGGATCACCTCCAGCCTTGAGACCATTTCTACTGGTCCTGAGACCACCACCACCATCCCTGGCACCACCATGACCATCTCTGAGACCACCAGTGACCTATTGACCACCACCATCCCTGAGAGCATTTTCACCTCCTCTGAGACCACCACGGCCAGCTCTGGGCCCACCAGTGACCAATGGACCTCCACGAGTCTTGAGACTGTTTCTACCACCCCTGAGACCACCGGTACTGAGACCACCAGTGACGCAAGGGCCACCACCAGCGACCAATGGATCTCCACCAGCGCTGAGTCCACTACCACCATCCCTGAGACCACCACGGCCATCTCTGAGTCCACCAGTCCTGAGACCACCAGTGATTCTTGGACCACCACCAATGACCAATGGATCTCCACCAATCCTGAGACCATTTCCACCATCCCTGAGACCACCACGACCACCCTTGAGAGCATTTTCACCTCCTCTGAGAACACCATGGCCATCTCTGAGACCACCAGTGACCAATGGACCTCCACCAGTCTAGAAACCATTTCCACCACCCCTGAGACCACCACAGCCATCCCTGAGACCACCAGTGATGCATGGGCCACCACCAGCCTTGAGATCATTTCCACCCCCCCTGACACCACCATGACCATCCCTGAGACCTCCATGACCACCCCTCAGACCACCAGTCCTCTGGCCACCAGTGATTCTTGGACCACCACCAGCGACCAATGGATCACCACCAGTCTTGGGACCACTTCCACCATCCCTGAGACCGCCACAACCAACTCTGAGACCACCAGTCCTGAGACCACCAGTGATTCTTGGATCACCACCAGTCTTGGGACCATTTCCACCAGCCCTGAGACCACCACCACCACCCCTGGCACCACCATGACCATCCCTGAGACCACCAGTGACCTATTGACCACCACCATCCCTGAGAGCATTTTCACCTCCTCTGAGACCACCGCGGCCCTCCCTGAGACCACCAGTGACCAATGGACCTCCACCAGTCTTGAGACTGTTTCTACCACCCCTGAGACCACCACAACTATCTCTGAGACCACCAATCCCGAGACCACCAGTGACGCATGGGCCACCACCAGCGACCAATGGATCACCACCAGTCCTGAGACCATTTCCACCACCCCTGAGACCACTCCAACCATCCCTGAGAGCATTTTCACCCTCTCTGAGACCACCACGGCCCTCCCTGAGACCACCAGTGACCAATGGACCTCCACCAGTCTTGAGACTGTTTCTACCACCCCTGAGACCACCACATCCATCCCTGAGACCACCAATCCTGAGACCACCAGTGACCCATGGACTTCCACCAGTCTTGAGGCTGTTTCCACCATCCCTGAGATCAACACGGCCATCTCTGAGTCCACCAGTCCTGAGACCACCAGTGACCCATGGACTTCCACGAGTCCTGAGACCATTTCCACCACCCCTGAGACCACCACAACCACCCTTGAGAGCATTTTCACCTCCTCTGAGACCACCATGGCCATCTCTGAGACCACCGGTGACCAATGGACCTCCACCAGTCTTGAGACTGTTTCTACCACCCCTGAGACCACCAGTGATGCATGGTCCACCACCAGCCTTGAGATCATTTCCACCCCCCCTGACACCACCATGACCACCCCTGAGACCACCACGACCACCCCTGAGACCACCGGTCCTCTGGCCACCAGTGACCCATGGACTTCCACCAGTCTTGAGGCTGTTTCCACCATCCCTGAGATCAACACGGCCATCTCTGAGTCCACCAGTCCTGAGACCACCAGTGATTCTTGGACCACCACCAATGACCAATGGATCACCGCTAGTCCTGAGACCATTTCCACCACCCCTGAGACCACTCCCACCATCCCTGAGAGCATTTTCACCTCCTCTGAGACCACCACGGCCCTCCCTGAGACCACCAGTGACCAATGGACCTCCACGAGTCTTGAGACTGTTTCTACCACCCCTGAGACCACCACATCCATCCCTGAGACCACCAATCCTGAGACCACCAGTGACGCATGGGCCACCACCAGTGACCAATGGACCTCCACCAGTCTAGAAACCATTTCCACCACCCCTGAGACCACCACGGCCCTCCCTGAGACCACCAGTCCTGAGACCACCAGTGACGCATGGGCCACCACCAGCCTTGAAACCATTTCCACCATTCCTGAGACCACCACAACCACCCCTGAGACCACCAGAACCATCTCTGAGACCACCAGTCCTGAGACCACTAGTGACCCATGGGCCACCAGCACTCCTGAGACCATTTCCACCATCTCCGACACCACCACGGCCACCCCTGAGACCACCACTCCTGAGACCACCAGTGACGCATGGACAATGACCAGTCTGGAGATCATTTCTACCACCATCCCTGACACCACCACAACCATCTCTGAGACCATCAGTCCTGAGACCACCAGTGACACATGGACCACCACCAGCCCTGAGACCATTTCTACCACCTCTGACACCATGGCCACCATCCCTGGCACCACCATGACCATCCCTGAGACCACCAGTGACCAATGGTCTTCCACCAGTCTTGAGACTGTTTCTACCACCCCTGAGACCACCACCGTCCCTGAGACCACCAGTCTAGACTCCACCAGTGACCAATGGACCACCACCAGTGCTGAGACCATTTCCACCACCCCTGAGTCCACCCCCACCATCCCTGAGAGCATTTTCACCTCCTCTGAGACCACCACGGCCATCTCAGAGACCACCGGTGACCAATGGACCTCCACAAGTCTTGAGACTGTTTCTACCACCCCTGAGACCACCTCGACCACCACCCCCGAGACCACCACCACCATCCATGAGACCACCAGTCCTGAGACCACCAGTGGTGCATGGGCCACCACCAGCCTTGAGATCATTTCCACCCCCCCTGACACCACCATGACCACTCCTGAGACCTCCATGACCACCTCTGAGACCACCAGTCCTGAGACCACCAGTGATTCTTGGACCACCACCAGCGACCAATGGATCACCACCAGTCTTGGGACCATTTCCACCATCCCTGAGCCCACCACAGCCATCCCTGAGACCACCAGAACCATCCATGAGACCACCAGTCCTGAGACCACCAGTGACCCATGGGCCACCAGCACTCCTGAGACCATTTCCACCATCCCCGACACCACCACGGCCACCCCTGAGACCACCACTCCTGAGACCACCAGTGACGCATGGACCACCATCAGTGCTGAGACCATTTCTACCACCACTGACACCACCACCAACACCCCTGAGACCACCACAGCTATCCCTGAGACCACCATGACCTTCCTGGGGGCCACCAGTCTTGAGATGTCCACCACCCTCCCTGAGACCACCCCCACCATCCCTGGGACCACCACCTACCCTGAGACCACCACCTCAACACCTGGGACAAACACTGATCCTGAGACAACAGCTTTCCCTGAGACCACCACGACTTTCCCTGAGACCACCAGTCCTGAGATCACCACCATCTTCCCTAAGACCACCACAACCCCTGGTGGCACCACCACGACCACCCCGGAAACCGCTGATCCTGAGACCACCACTTCCCTCCCTGAGACCACCACGACCCCTGAGACCACCATGACATTCCCTGGAACTACCAGTTCTGAGACCACCACCCCCTCTGAGACCACCACCACCTTCCCTGGGACAATCACCACCTTCCCAGAGACCGCTGTGACCCCTGGCACCACCACGACATTCCCTGAAACCACCGGTTCTGAGACCACCACCCTCACTGGGACCACCACCACCTTCCCTGGGACCACCACCACCTTCTCTGAGACCACAACCAGAACACCTGGGACAACCACCAGCCCCGAGACAACAGCATTCCCTGAGACCACCACGACCCCTGACACCACCATGGCATTCCCGGAGACCACCAGCTCTGAGACCACCAGCTTCCCAGAGACCACCGTGACCCCTGGAACCACCACGACATTCCCTGAAACCACCAGCCCTGAGACCACCACAATCCTAGAGACCACCACCTCAACATCTGGGACAAACACCAGCCCTGAGACAACAGCGTTCCCTCAGACCACCACGACCCCTGAGACCATCAATCCTGAGACCACCACCACAATCCCAGAGACCACCACAACCCCTGGGACCACCACCACGACCACCCCGGAAACCGCTGAACCTGAGACCACCACCCTCCCTGGGACCACCGCTTCCCTCCCTGAGACCACCACGACCCCTGAGACCACCACGACATTCCCTGAGACCACCAATCCTGAGATCACCCCCCTCCCTGAGATCACTGCTTCCCTCCCTGAGACCACCACCCTCCCTGGGACCACCACCAGAACACCTGGGACAAACACCAGCCCTGAGACAACAGCGTTCCCTGAGACCACCACGACATTCCCAGAAACCACTGGCCCTGAGACCACCACCCCCTCTGAGACCACCACCCCCTTCCTTGAGATCATCACCACCATCCCTGAGACCACCATCCTCCCTGAGACAACAGTGTTCCCTGAGACCACCGTGACCCCTGGAACCACCAAGACATTCCCTGAAACCACCAGTTTTGAGATTACCACAGTCCCAGAGACCACCAACTCAACACCTGGGACAAACACCAGCCCTGAGACAACAGCGTTCCCTCAGACCACCACGACCCCTGAGACCACCAATCCTGAGATCACCCCCCTCCCTGAGATCACCGCTTCCCTCCCTGAGACCACCACCCACCCCGGGGCCACCACCACCTTCCCTGAGACCACCACCAGAACACCTGGGACAAACACCAGCCCTGAGACAACAGCGTTCCCTGAGACCAACACCAGCCCTGAGACCACCATGGCATTCCCTGGGACCACCAGCCCTGAGACCACCGCCACCGTCCCAGAGACCACCACAATCCCAGAGATCACCACCACTTTCTCTGAGACCAGCTCCACCTTCCCTGGCACCACCACCTCAACACCTGGGACAAACACCAGCCCTGAGACAACAGCGTTCCCTGAGACCACCACCACCCCTGAGACCACCATGACCCCTGAGACCACCATGACATTCCCTTGGACCACCAGCCCTGAGACCACCACCACCTTCCCAGAGATGGCCATGACCCCTGAGACCACCATGGCATTACCTGGAACCACCAGTTCTGAGACCACCACCCCCTCAGAGACCACCACCACCATCCCAGAGACCACTGTGACCTCTGGCACCACCACGACGTTCCCTGAAACCACCAGTTCTGAGACCACCACCCTCACTGAGACCACCACCACCTTCCCTGAGATCACCACGACCATCCCAGAGACCACCGTGACCCCTGAGACCACCACGACATTCCCTGAAGCCTCCCTCCCTGAGACCATCACCCTCACTGAGACCACCACCACCTTCCCTGGGACCACCACCTCAACACCTGGGACAAACACCAGCCCAAAGACATCAACGTTCCCTGAGACCACCACGACCCCTGAGACCACCACGACATTTCTTGGGACCACCAGTCCTGTGCCCATCGCCCCTTCTGAGACCACCACCACCTTCCCTGAGACCACCACCAATCCGGAGACCACTTCTACCAGCCCTGGCACCACCACATTCCCTGACACCACCACCATCATCTCTGAGACCACCATCACTGCCCCTGTGACCAACACCACCACACCTGGGACCAACACCACCACACCTGGGACCAACAGCACCACACCTGGGAACAACACCACCACACCTGGGAACAACACCACCACACCTGGGACCAACAGCACCACACCTGGGACCAACACCACCACACCTGGGGCCAACACCACACCTGGGACCAACATCACACCTGGGACCAACACCACCACACCTGGGACCAACACCACACCTGGGACCAACACCACCACACCTGGGACCAACACCCCCACACCTGGGACCAACACCACCACACCTGGGATCAACACCACCACACCTGGGACAAACACCACCACACCTGGGACCAACACCACCACACCTGGGACCACCACCACACCTGGGACCAACATCACACCTGGGACCAACACCACACCTGGGATCAACACCACCACACCTGGGACCAACATCACACCTGGGATCAACACCACCACACCTGGGACAAACACCACCACACCTGGGACCAACAGCACCACACCTGGGACCAACACCACACCTGGGACCAACACCACCACACCTGGGAACAACACCACCACACCTGGGACCACCACACCTGGGACCACCACCACACCTGGGACCAACACCCCCACACCTGGGACCAACACCACCACACCTGGGACAAACACCACCACACCTGGGACCAACACCACACCTGGGTCCAACAGCACCACACCTGGGACCAACATCACACCTGGGACCACCACCACCACACCTGGGAACAACACCACCACACCTGGGATCAACACCACCACACCTGGGATCAAAACCACCACACCTGGGACCAACACCACACCTGGGACTAACACCACCACACCTGGGACCAACACCACCACACCTGGGACCACCATCACACCTGGGACCAACAGCACCACACCTGGGACCAACACCACCACACCTGGGATCAACATCACCACACCTGGGACCAACACCACACCTGGGACCATCACCACACCTGGGGCCAACACCACCACACCTGGGACCAACACCACACCTGGGATCAACACCACCACACCTGGGACCATCACCACACCTGGGACCAACATCACCACACCTGGGACCAACACCACCACACCTGGGACCATCACCACACCTGGGACCAACACCACCACACCTGGGACCAACACCACCACACCTGGGACCAACACCACACCTGGGACCAACACCACACCTGGGACCAACACCACCACACCTGGGACCAACACCACCACACCTGGGACCAACACCACACCTGGGACCAACACCACCACACCTGGGACCAACACCACCACACCTGGGACCAACACCACACCTGGGACCAACACCACACCTGGGACCAACACCACCACACCTGGGATCAACATCACCACACCTGGGACCAACACCACCACACCTGGGACCATCACCACACCTGGGACCAACATCACCACACCTGGGACTAACACCACACCTGGGAACAACACCACCACACCTGGGACCACCACCACACCTGGGACCAACACCACCACACCTGGGACCAACACCACACCTGGGACCAACAGCACCACACCTGGGACAAACACCACACCTGGGACCAACACCACACCTGGGACCACCACCACACCTGGGACCAACACCACCACACCTGGGACCAACACCACCACACCTGGGACCAACACCACCACACCTGGGACCAACAGCACCACACCTGGGACCAACACCACACCTGGGACCAACACCACCACACCTGGGACCACCACCACACCTGGGACCAACATCACACCTGGGGCCAACACCACACCTGGGACCAACACCACACCTGGGACTAACACCACCACACCTGGGACCACCACCACCACACCTGGGACCAACACCACACCTGGGACCAACACCACCACACCTGGGACCAACACCACCACACCTGGGACCATCATCTCACCTGGGACCAACAGCACCACACCTGTGACCACCATCACACCTGGGACCAACACCACCACACCTGGGACCACCACCACACCTGGGACCAACACCACACCTGGGACCAACACCACCACACCTGGGACTAACACCACACCTGGGACCAACACCACACCTGGGACCAACACCACACCTGGGACCAACACCACCACACCTGGGGCCAACACCACCACACTTGGGACCACCACCACCACCTCCAACCATACGACCACCACCAGTACCACACCTACAACTACCAGCACCACCCGTAGAACCACCACCATCACCACCACCACCACCATGTCCACCCCTCCCCACTCCACCACCACCCCAGGTACTTCCCACCCCTCCTTCCCCCCTGGCCCATTTCCGTGTCCCTTCCGGTTCCTCCTCCATCCCCTCTCCTTCCAGGCACCTGCAACAACGGCGGCACCTGGGTCAACGGCCACTGCCGGTGTCCCCTCGGCTTCACTGGGGACAGGTGTGATGACATCAGCGACACCATCGAAACCAAGGCCGGTAGGAATTCCGTCTTTTTTTTTTGGGGTGTGTCCAACGCTGGGATAAGATCTGACGGGGTGAGGAAGATCTGGAGGGGTTCTCCAGGTGTGACCGTATCCCAAAGAACCTCCTCCGTAGGTCCTCCTCCAAAGCTGTCCCACGTGGATCCAACCCTTCAGGTGGATCTCCATGGTCATGTCCAAGCTGTTTCCTGCTTGGAAAGGGGTCAGGAATCATCAGGGTTGGAGCAGGGTCTTGGTCCGCGTGATGGATCTCCATGGTCATGTCCAAGGTGTTTCCTGCTTGGGAATGGGTCAAGAACCATCCGAGTCTCTCAGAACCCAAAACTTTGGGAGGAGGTGGTGGTTCCACCAGGTCCTGCCCAATGAGGGTGAGGCAGGGTGCAGGATCCACCTGAGATTCCCACCTGGAAATTTTTGGGACGTGGGGGATGGCCCAGCTCCAAACCATCAGCAGGATTAGGATCCACCTGGGAGGACCAGGTGGGAATTTTGGGGAATGGCACGCGGCCCAGTCCTTGCTGGGATCACCCAGCGGAGCCGCGGGGCCACTGGTGGTCCCTCCCGATGGGTGGAGGAGGTTTCCCCTGGTTCCTTCACAACAACTCCCAAATTCCGGGGATTTGGGGGGGAGATTTACGGGTCCCACCTGCCTGGGAAGGTCTCTCTGCCCCACCTCCTTCACGGGCTGGTTCTGGACATCCCCAGAGACCAACGGGACGGTGCAGGTGGTGCTGCGTGTCACCAACCGGGAATTCACCGAGGACCTCAACAACAGCAACTCAGACACCTACAGGAAGTTTGTCCAGGACTTCACCGAGCAGGTAAAGGGACACGAGACCCCACCTGGCGTCGGGATCTACCTGGTGGAGCAGCCAGATGCATCCCAAGTTCTCCGAGAACTTCTCCAGGTTCTTGCGTGGTGTTCTCCGGGTCCGCCGGGATGGATTTTGGGGGGAGAACACCCAAAGTGAGGGAGATCCAGGAGGATGAGAAGGGAATGGACCCAACCATCCCACCTGGAGACATCTTCTCTTCCAGATGGGCGTGGTCTACTCCAGCATCGAGGGGTACAAGGGCATCAAGGTGAACAGACTCAGGTGAGCGCCGGGGTCACCAGGACGGGGATTTTGGGGTCATTTCATGGGAAAAGGGCGTTTGGATCGGGACGGTGGTGTTTCTGTCCAGCCCTGGCAGCGTGAAGGTGGATCACGTCGTCATCGTGACCCTGAGGGTGACCTCCCAGAGCCAGGAGGAACTCCAGAACATCACGGCCAAAGTGCAGGAGAAGATCGAGGCGGCGGCACCGCAATTCAACTGCACCAAGGGTACCTTGCCACCCTCCCACCGCCGGGCTGGGGACAGCCAGGGCCATCTACGGGGTGGGGGACACCTTCCCAGCCACCCAAACCACCCCAGACACCCCAGAGAGGGGCTGTGGGGCTGTGCCCCCCACCAGTTTGACCTCTCTTGCAGGTGACCTGTGCTTCAACTCCTCCGAGGTGGTGATCAACAGCACCACGCTGGAATTCGATGGAGACGGTGAGCGGAAGGGGGGGACCCAGGTGGGTTTGGGGGTCTCCAGAGTCCCCCCCAGGTGACCTCTGGTCCCCTCTCCAGCCTACTGCTGGAGCCAAGTGCCCGAGGGCTACCGGGAATTCTTCTTCCCCAACCTGACGAGCTCCGGGTTGTCCTGCACGTCCAACTGCACGCCGGGCACCGCCAGCACCATCGACTGCAACCGTGGGACATGCCACATCACCCGCGGAGGTCCTCAGTGCTTGTAAGGCTGGAGGAAATTCATCCTCCTCCTCCTCCAAAGCTGTCCCACATGGATCCAACCCTTCAGGTGGATCTCCATGGTCATTTCCAAGCTGTTTCCTGCTTGGAAATGGGTCAGGAATCATCAGGGTTGCAGCAGATTCCAAGGTGTTTCCTGCTTGGAAACGGGTCAAGAATCATCAGGGTTGCAGCAGATTCTTGGTCCACATGGATCCAAGCTTCTGGTGGATCTTCAGAATCCTTTCCAAGCTGTTTCCCGCATGGAAATGGGTCAGGAATCATCAGAGTTGGAGCAGAGTCTTGGTCCAACATGGATCCAGCCCTTCTGGTGTAACTCCAGGCCCACCTCCGAGGTTTTCTCTGCGGAACAAGAGGTCAAAAATCCTTGAGGTTGGGGTGGGGTCTTCCTCCACGTGGATCCAAACCTTCTGACGGATCTCCACGATCATCTCCAGGGTTAAACCCCCGAGGTGGAGCAGAGCCTTGTTTCAAGCAGGGCTTGAGGCTGCAGAAATGGGGTTGGGGTGGCAGGGGTTTCTTCTGGGGGGTGGGGTTCCCAGCTTTGGGTTGACCCCCTTGTCCCACCCCCCACCAGCTGTGACGAGACCCACCTGTACTGGTACCAAGACGACCGCTGCGCATCACGGGTCAGCAAACTGGCCATGGGCCTGGGCTTGGCCGTGGCCATCCTGGTTGTCGTGGTCATCGTCCTCTCCGTCTTCCTCTTCCGCGCTCGGAGATCCGGGTCCTTTGACAGGTGAAAGGGGACAGGTTTGGGGGGGGTCTCCCTGGGGCGGGAGAACCCGTTGGGTTGGTGGTTTCCAAGATGTTCCTCGTCCTCAGTGTTGGGGGGTGACCTTGGTCCTTTGTGGGGGTGTGGAGGAGCTGGGGGGGTCCAGGCAGGGATGGACCTGCTGATGGTGACCCCCCGCACCCCCTGACCCGTCACCAGGGCCGAGCAGAAGATGATGGAGAATTGGTACCAGAACATCAGCGAGGAGTGGAGCCCCCAGGGAAGCTTCACCTTCCGGAACCAAGGTGGGCGTGGAGTGAGTGGGGGGGGTCTCTGGTGACCCCACAGAGTTGGTTTGGGCCCCCCATCACCACTGAACCCTGCTGTCCCACAGGTCCCCAGCTCGAGGACGACCATCCAGTCAACCTCGAGGCTGTGGACACGTCGGCGCCGGTGAGTTCCCCCCGCCCTCCAGCCGTGGTGGGGCCAGGGCAGCGGGGACACCCCAGATGTTCCTGACACCCCGTTCTCCACCGGGTCTTCTCCGGCACGTCCCAACAGATCCAAATCCCGCGGCCGCAGAAGTTCATCACGAAGCTCTGAGATGCGGTGGGGTGGTGATTTCCACCACCGGAACCTCACCATCATCATCATCATCATCATCAATGTCATCAATGTCAACACCATCATCATGAACAGGCTCAACATCAAAATCTTCTTCATCTGCATCACCATCATTATCATCATCATCATCATTATTATCACGACCAACATGATTGCCATCACCATCATCATCAACAACAAAATCGCCACCAACATCATCACCACCATCATCGCCACCACCATCCCCATCCCCAACCCCATGGAACGATGTCCCCCCCAGCACTGTGGGACAACCTGGACCTTCTCCTGGGGGGCACCTTGACCCCCTGCCCCCATCTTCATCCTCCTCCTGTATCCCTCATCCTCTTCCTGCCAGCACTTTTAGGTCATGACCCCACTTTTAGGGCGTGGGGACCTCACCTCCAGCAGCACTTTTTGGGTCGTGACCCCACCTGAAAGGTCACGTCCCCATCTCCAAGGTCATGTCCCCGCCTCCCTCCCTCCCCAAATTCAAGGGTGAGTCTCCCCCCCACCCAAAAAAAAAAGGGGGCTGGACCCTCTCCTTCTCAATGAAGTCACTCAAAGATCTCTGGTGTTGCTGGTTTGTACTGGGACAACCCCAGGGACGGCTCGGGGAGGGGACAAACATCCCCGACCACCCTTTTGGAGCTATTTTTGGGGGAGTGACACCCCCACACCCACCTGCGACCTCCCCCCTACTCCAACTGGGGACACTCCCACCGCATTCCAGCACCTGCCAGGTGTGTTTGGGGCCACACCACTTTGTGTGTTTGGGGCCACACCTGGCCACACCTCCAGGTACTGGGGACTTTGTCCCCATTCCCGCTCTGGTTGCCAAGACATAAAAATGTTGATTTTAGCGCGGAAAGGGTGGGGCGGGAATTGGCTGAGGGCCGAGTGCCAACGCCAGGGCGGGACGTTTCCTCCCGACCTGTCCGTGGCGTGGAAGAAGGGGGTGGAGGTGGTTGCGGGGGTGGTGGGGGTCATGGTGGTGATGGGACCGGAGTGGGCATGGGGGTGGTGGGGTCGTGGGGTTGGGGGTGGCCATGGTGGGGGAGTCATGGGGGTCATGAGGGTCAGGAGAGTCGTGGGGCTGGGGTGGTTGGGGGTTCATGGTGATGGGAGAGGTCATGGTGGTCAAAGTGGTGAGGGTGATGGTCATAGTGGTGGTGGGGAGCGCGATCGCGGTGGTCCATTGTCCACCTTGGGACCCCCTCAATGTCCCCAACAACCAAAGGTCGTATCACCTTGGGACCTCTTCAGTGTCCCCCACTCATGAGTGGTGCCACCTTGGGACCCCCTCGATGTCCCCCCATCATGGTTGGTATCACCTTGAGACCCCCTTAATGTCCCCCACCCGTGGGTGGTGTCACCTTGGAACCCCCTCAATGTCCCTCACGCATGGGCACCACCCAAGGTGACACCATCCCAAGGTGGCACGACCACATCTGCCCCACCCTCCTTCTCCGAGCCCTTTGTCCCCGTGGGAAGGAGGTGTGAAGGAACCTCCAGGGTGACATTTCATTCCAGGGCTGGGGACAAGGGGACGCTTTCTCCCACACATGTCACCAGCTGATGTTGGGGTGTCCCAAGGGCAGTTCCAAATCGCTCAGTAAATAATTACCTCATTCCCAATATTTTCTCTTCCTGGTTCGGGTGTTTTCCCTTGGATTTGCACCTTGTCCCCAACCCAGACCTGGCCCTGTCACGGAGCCACCTCGTGTCCCCAAGTGGAATTGGACAGGTGGCAATAACGCAAAGGATATATTTAATTATAAATAATTCTGTGTACAAACGTCTGCGTGGGGAGGAAGAGGATGGTGGATCTCCTGATTCTCGTCACCCTCACGTCCTCGTGTCCCCGTGTCCTGTGTCTGCTGGCTCTCAGGTGGCTTCCCTCAGGGGATGACGGTGGGTCTCTGGATGTGCATCTGGGGAGGAAGGAGACGGGAGGATGATGATGATGGGGTGAGGGGAAAAAGCGGGGACAACCTCATGGTCCCAGGGATGTGTCACCCACCGTCCTCGAGGTGTCCACCCTCTCCAGGTTGATGTAGCTGGTGCTGGGGGTCTCCATGTCTGTGGGGCGGAAGAAGAGGTGCCATGGACCCCTGGGTGCCACAGCGACCCCCACCCCATGCCCACCCCCATCCCCACCGCCGTGCCCGTTACCTTCCCAGGTGGCCGCCATGTTGGTCATGGCAAAGCCTTGGGATCCCTCCCAGTTGCCGTCATCGCTGCTGTACAGCTCCGAGCGGGACCTCAGCTTCTTCCTGCGTGGCGAGACCCACGAGGATGAGACCCGGGACACCCGCGGGACCCCCCCAGCTCACCCTGTGGTGACACATTTACCTGTACTGCTCCTTCTGCTGCCGAGATCTCAGCAGGAGGACGGTAAAGATGGTGGTGGCCAGGGCCAAGACGGCCACCGGAACGCCCACGGCCACCCCGACCTTGCTGATGCGGGAGCTGCAGGCGCTGTCCTGGTACCAGAAGGCCACCTGGTCCGAGCACCTGGTGGGAATGGTCATGGTGGGCACGGTGGGCACGGTGGTGGGGTCACCACGGGCATGGTGGGAATGGTGGCCATGGGGTCATGGTGGGAGGGGTCACCATGGTCGTGGGGGTCATGGTTGCCATGGGGTCATGGTGGTCATGGTGGCAATGGTGATGGGGTCATGGTGGTCATGGTGGGCGTGGTGGTGGGGTCACCATGGTCATGGGGGTCATGGTGGTCATGGGGTCATGGTGGTTATGGTGGTGATGGTGGTGATGGTGGTGATGGTGGTTATGGTAGTGGGGTCATGGTGGTCATGGTGGGTGTGGTGGTGGGGTCACTACGGTCATGGTGGTCATGGTGGTCATGGTGGTTATGGTGGGCGTGGTGGTGGGGTCATGGTGGTCATGGTGGTTGTGGTGGTCATGGTGGTCATGGTGGGCGTGGTGGTGGGGTCATGGTGGTTGTGGTGGTGGGGTCATGGTGGTCATGGTAGTTGTGGTGGTCATGGTGGTCATGGGGTCATGTTGGTCATGGTGGGCGTGGTGGTGGGGTCACCACGGTCATGGTGGTCATGGTGGGCATGGGGTCATCATGGTCATGGGGGTCATGGTGGTCGTGGGGGCCATGATGATGGGATCATCATGGGGGTCATGGGAGTGGGGCGGTCACAGTAGTGGGGTTGTCATGGGGGTCATGATGCTCATGGATGGTGGGGGCGGTCATGGTGCTGATGGGAGTTGGGGCGACCATGGTTTTAGGGTTGTCATGGTGTTGGGGGTGGTCATGGGAATGGAGTGGTCAGTCGTGAGGTCACCGCATCAATCATGGGAGTTGGGGATGACCATGAAGATCACGGGGTCGTCACAGTTGTGGGGTCACGGTGGCGGGTGGATCATGACAATCATGCTGGTGAGACCCATGGCATTTGGGGGGGGGGGGGGGGGCACCCATTTTTGGGGAGCAGCTCCTTACTCGCACTGGGGCCCCGCCCGGCCCACGGAGCAGTGGCCGTGGACGCAGGGCAGGGGGTCGGTGTGGCGCCTGTCGCAGCGGGTGATGCAGATGACGGTGGTGGCGGTCAGGTACGGCGTGTAGAAGGTTCTGAACCCCTCCTGGATGTATCTGTCACACAGATCTGAGGGTGCAGGTGCAGGGCTCAGGTTTTGGGGCTCTCCAGAGGGGTGGGGGACACCCAAACACCCCACGGGCTTCACTTACCTTTATCCACCGGTTGCACGATAGTGTTGGTGGCAGTGGTGAAGTTGGTGGTGAAGCAGACACCTGCCAAGGAGAGAGGAGCTGCAGGTGGGCACCCCCCCGGCCAGCCACCCCCAGCGAGGACCCGGTCCCGGCGGGGTGACCCCCGTGGTCACTCACAGTCATCCCCCGTGCAGTCCTCAGTACAGTTGTAGTTTTGGACGGCAGCGATGAGGTCATTGGAGATGCTGCGCACTACCTCGTTGGCCTTGGAGGTGGCGGGGATCTCCAGCATGACGTCATAGTCCACCACGATGCTGCCCGCACTGCGAGGAGAAGGGGCAGCGCTTGGTTCCGGACCGAACTGGGCCCGGTATGGGATGTCCAGTGTGGAGGGACACCACGGTTACACGGGGCCGGACCGTCCTGGAGGAACTCCATGGACACAGCGTGGGATGTGGATGCTCCAAACTTGAAGGGAATCACCTCAAACTGACCCCCATGGGTTCCTTCACCCTAAATCACCCCACCAAAGCTCTGGAGAGGGTCAGGACCCCACCTGGCCACCAGTGGAGACTCACCTGAGGTTTTTGATCTCCACACCTCTGAACCCCTCGATATCCTTATAAAGCTCCCACATCTGGAAGACAAAGAGAAGCCAGGGGAGATCCAGACCCCTGTCATGGTCCACATAACCCCCTCAAGGGGCTGTCCCCAGGGTCACCCCTGGCATCGCTGAGCCCTGACCTTGTCCTGGAACGTTCTGTTGAACTCCTGGTAAGCCTCTGAGGTTGGATCTTTGAGATTTTCATCAAATTCCCTCTCGATGCTGGTCTTCATCTCCACTGTCGCGTTCATCGTCACTTGGCCAAGCAGAGGAGACCCGTAAGGAAGAGACCCGGGTGTCCCCATCCCTCCCCTGGTGACCTTGGTCAGGGGACCAGCTTGGTCCCTCCATGGTGACCCCGAACCCAGGTCAGTCTCACCAAGGTGACCCCGTTTCTCCGTTGGTGCCTCTGTGGTGACCGAACCTCATCCCGGGGTCAGTCCCATACCCAGGTCATACCCTCACTCCAACCCCCTGCTGACCCCTCAGAGGTGACCTCAGCCCAGGTCCAGGTCTGGTGGCCACTCCATGGAGCCTTGGGGCAGTTCCTTTACCATTTTTGATCTCCACGATGTCCTTGGCGGTCTGGCACCTGTCCCCTTGGAAATTGGGGGGGCACTGGCAGACGCCGTTGGCCCAGGTGCCCCCGTTCAGGCAGATGCGCTCCTCGCAGCGGTCACCTTGGAACCCGTCGAGACACACGCACTTGCCATCTTCCCACGTGCCGCCATTCAGGCACAGACCTGGGAGAGGGAACCGAGGACACAGGAGATGTGACGCGGCCCGGAGAAACCCCAGGAGCCACCTGGAGAATGCCGGGAGCAGGACAGGGAGAAGGGACGAGGCTATGGAGGGCCACCAAGGAGGAAGACTCACCTGGACTGGTGACTGAGGATGTCATGATCTTGGTGGTTCTAATGGTGGCAGATGGTGTGGAGATCTCAGTAGCGGTGGTGGGGCTATCAGTGGGTTTGGTGGTGGTGTCAGTCGGTTTGGTGGTTGGGGAGGTGTCAGTAGGTTTGGTGGTGGCATCAGTCGGTTTGGTGGTGGCATCAGTCGGTTTGGTGGTTGGTGAAGTGTCAGCCGGTTTGGTGGTGGCATCAGTCGGTTTGGTGGTTGGGGAGGAGTCAGTCGGTTTGGTGGTGGCGTCAGTGGGTTTGGTGGTGGCGTCAGTGGGTTTCGTGGTGGCATCAGTCGGTGTGGTGGTTGGTGAAGTGTCAGTGGGTTTGGTGGTGGCATCAGTCGGTTTGGTGGTTGGTGAAGTGTCAGTCGGTTTGGTGGTGGCGTCAGTGGGTTTGGTGGTTGGTGAAGTGTCAGTCGGTTTGGTGGTGGCGTCAGTGGGTTTGGTGGTGGCATCAGTGGGTTTGGTGGTGGCGTCAGTGGGTTTGGTGGTGGCGTCAGTGGGTTTGGTGGTGGCATCAGTGGGTTTGGTGGTGGCGTCAGTCGGTTTGGTGGTGGCATCAGTGGGTTTGGTGGTGGCATCAGTGGGTTTGGTGGTGGCGTCAGTGGGTTTGGTGGTTGGTGAAGTGTCAGTGGGTTTGGTGGTGGCATCAGTCGGTTTGGTGGTTGGTGAAGTGTCAGTCGGTTTGGTGGTGGCGTCAGTGGGTTTGGTGGTTGGTGAAGTGTCAGTCGGTTTGGTGGTGGCGTCAGTGGGTTTGGTGGTGGCATCAGTGGGTTTGGTGGTGGCGTCAGTGGGTTTGGTGGTGGCGTCAGTGGGTTTGGTGGTGGCATCAGTGGGTTTGGTGGTGGCGTCAGTCGGTTTGGTGGTGGCATCAGTGGGTTTGGTGGTGGCATCAGTGGGTTTGGTGGTGGCGTCAGTCGGTTTGGTGGTTGGTGAAGTGTCAGTGGGTTTGGTGGTGGCATCAGTCGGTTTGGTGGTGGCGTCAGTGGGTTTGGTGGTGGCGTCAGTGGGTTTGGTGGTGGCATCAGTGGGTTTGGTGGTGGTGTCAGTGGGTTTGGTGGTGGCGTCAGTCGGTTTGGTGGTGGCATCAGTGGGTTTGGTGGTGGCGTCAGTCGGTTTGGTGGTGGCGTCAGTGGGTTTGGTGGTGGCGTCAGTCGGTTTGGTGGTGGCGTCAGTCGGTTTGGTGGTTGGTGAAGTGTCAGTCGGTTTGGTGGTGGCGTCAGTCGGTTTGGTGGTGGCGTCAGTCGGTTTGGTGGTGGCATCAGTGGGTTTGGTGGTGGTGTCAGTCGGTTTGGTGGTTGGTGAAGTGTCAGTGGGTTTGGTGGTGGCATCAATGGGTTTGGTGGTGGCATCAATGGGTTTGGTGGTGGCGTCAGTGGGTTTGGTGGTGGCGTCAGTCGGTTTGGTGGTGGCATCAGTCGGTTTGGTGGTGGCATCAGTAGGTTTGGTGGTGGCGTCAGTGGGTTTGGTGGTGGGGGAGGTGTCAGTCGGTTTGGTGGTGGCGTCAGTCAGTTTGGTGGTGGGGGAGGTGTCAGTCGGTTTGGTGGTGGCGTCAGTGGGTTTGGTGGTGGCGTCAGTGGGTTTGGTGGTGGCATCAGTCGGTTTGGTGGTGGCATCAGTCGGTTTGGTGGTGGCGTCAGTGGGTTTGGTGGTGGGGGAGGTGTCAGTCGGTTTGGTGGTGGCATCAGTGGGTTTGGTGGTGGCATCAGTGGGTTTGGTGGTGGCATCAGTCGGTTTGGTGGTGGCGTCAGTGGGTTTGGTGGTGGCGTCAGTGGGTTTGGTGGTGGCGTCAGTCGGTTTGGTGGTGGCGTCAGTGGGTTTGGTGGTGGCGTCAGTCGGTTTGGTGGTGGCATCAGTGGGTTTGGTGGTGGTGTCAGTCGGTTTGGTGGTGGCGTCAGTCGGTTTGGTGGTGGCGTCAGTGGGTTTGGTGGTGGCGTCAGTCGGTTTGGTGGTGGCGTCAGTGGGTTTGGTGGTGGCATCAGTCGGTTTGGTGGTGGCGTCAGTGGGTTTGGTGGTGGCGTCAGTCGGTTTGGTGGTGGCATCAGTGGGTTTGGTGGTGGTGTCAGTCGGTTTGGTGGTGGCGTCAGTCGGTTTGGTGGTGGCATCAGTGGGTTTGGTGGTGGCGTCAGTGGGTTTGGTGGTGGCTTCAGTGGGTTTGGTGGTGGCGTCAGTGGGTTTGGTGGTGGCGTCAGTCGGTTTGGTGGTTGGGGAGGAGTCAGTCGGTTTGGTGGTGGCGTCAGTGGGTTTGGTGGTGGCGTCAGTCGGTTTGGTGGTGGCGTCAGTTGGTTTGGTGGTGGCGTCAGTCGGTTTGGTGGTGGCGTCAGTTGGTTTGGTGGTGGCATCAGTCGGTTTGGTGGTGGCGTCAGTGGGTTTGGTGGTGGGGGAGGTGTCAGTGGGTTTGGTGGTGGCATCAGTGGGTTTGGTGGTGGCATCAGTGGGTTTGGTGGTGGCGTCAGTGGGTTTGGTGGTGGCGTCAGTGGGTTTGGTGGTGGCATCAGTCGGTTTGGTGGTGGCGTCAGTTGGTTTGGTGGTGGCATCAGTCGGTTTGGTGGTGGCGTCAGTCGGTTTGGTGGTGGCGTCAGTTGGTTTGGTGGTGGCGTCAGTCGGTTTGGTGGTGGCATCAGTCGGTTTGGTGGTGGCATCAGTCGGTTTGGTGGTGGCATCAGTGGGTTTGGTGGTGGCGTCAGTCGGTTTGGTGGTGGCGTCAGTTGGTTTGGTGGTGGCGTCAGTCGGTTTGGTGGTGGGGGAGGTGTCAGTCGGTTTGGTGGTGGCATCAGTGGGTTTGGTGGTGGCGTCAGTGGGTTTGGTGGTGGCGTCAGTGGGTTTGGTGGTTGGTGAAGTGTCAGTTGGTTTGGTGGTGGCGTCAGTGGGTTTGGTGGTTGGTGAAGTGTCAGTCGGTTTGGTGGTGGCATCAGTCGGTTTGGTGGTGGCGTCAGTCGGTTTGGTGGTTGGTGAAGTGTCAGTCGGTTTGGTGGTGGCGTCAGTGGGTTTGGTGGTGGCGTCAGTGGGTTTGGTGGTGGCATCAGTGGGTTTGGTGGTGGCGTCAGTCGGTTTGGTGGTGGCATCAGTGGGTTTGGTGGTGGCATCAGTGGGTTTGGTGGTGGCGTCTGTGGGTTTGGTGGTTGGTGAAGTGTCAGTCGGTTTGGTGGTGGCATCAGTGGGTTTGGTGGTGGCGTCAGTGGGTTTGGTGGTGGCGTCAGTGGGTTTGGTGGTGGCATCAGTGGGTTTGGTGGTGGTGTCAGTGGGTTTGGTGGTGGCGTCAGTGGGTTTGGTGGTGGCATCAGTGGGTTTGGTGGTGGCGTCAGTCGGTTTGGTGGTGGCGTCAGTGGGTTTGGTGGTGGCGTCAGTCGGTTTGGTGGTGGCGTCAGTCGGTTTGGTGGTTGGTGAAGTGTCAGTCGGTTTGGTGGTGGCGTCAGTGGGTTTGGTGGTGGCATCAGTTGGTTTGGTGGTGGCATCAGTGGGTTTGGTGGTGGTGGCATCAGTTGGTTTGGTGGTGGTGTCAGTCGGTTTGGTGGTGGCATCAGTGGGTTTGGTGGTGGCGTCAGTGGGTTTGGTGGTGGCGTCAGTCGGTTTGGTGGTTGGTGAAGTGTCAGTGGGTTTGGTGGTGGCATCAGTGGGTTTGGTGGTGGCATCAATGGGTTTGGTGGTGGCGTCAGTGGGTTTGGTGGTGGCGTCAGTCGGTTTGGTGGTGGCATCAGTCGGTTTGGTGGTGGCATCAGTAGGTTTGGTGGTGGCGTCAGTGGGTTTGGTGGTGGGGGAGGTGTCAGTCGGTTTGGTGGTGGCGTCAGTCGGTTTGGTGGTGGGGGAGGTGTCAGTCGGTTTGGTGGTGGCGTCAGTCGGTTTGGTGGTTGGTGAAGTGTCAGTCGGTTTGGTGGTGGCGTCAGTGGGTTTGGTGGTGGCGTCAGTGGGTTTGGTGGTGGCATCAGTCGGTTTGGTGGTGGCATCAGTCGGTTTGGTGGTGGCGTCAGTGGGTTTGGTGGTGGGGGAGGT
>NW_024037374.1:342089-382662 GCF_015832195.1 Motacilla alba alba
GGGGGGTGTCACATGTCCGGGGGGGGGGCGTGGGTGACACAGGGGGGGTGACACTGATGACGTCACATGTCGGGGGGGAACATGGGGGGATCTTGGGGACACTGGGGGGGGTGTCAGATGTCCGGGGGGGGGTGGCACCGGGGAGGTGACACGGGGGAGGTGACACTGCAGCGCCGGTGACTCATTTCCCTGCAGCGCCCGAGCTCTGCAGCAAAACGGGGGGGGGCTGGCCCAGTTTGGGGGGGGCTCTGTCCCAGTTTGGGGGGGTCCAAACCAGTTTGGGGGGGGTCATGGCCCAGTTTGGGGGGGCTGGCCCAGTTTGGGGGGGCCCAGACCAGTTTGGGGGGGGCTCTGTCCCAGTTTGGGGGGGTCCAAACCAGTTTTGGGGGGGTCCAAACCAGTTTGGGGGGGGTCATGGCCCAGTTTGGGGGGGCTGGCCCAGTTTGGGGGGGGCCCAGACCAGTTTGGGGGGGGTCCAGACCAGTTTGGGGGGGGCTCGCCCAGTTTGGCGGGGTTCAGACCAGTTTGGGGGGGGCTCTGTCCCAATTTGGGGGGGTCCACACCAGTTTGGGGGGGGCTTTGTCCCAGTTTGGGGGGGATTCAAACCAGTTTGTGGGGGCTGGCCCAGTTTGGGGGGGCTCTGTCCCAGTTTGGGGGGTCCATCCCAGTTTGGGGGGTCTCTGTCCCAGTTTGGGGGGTCCATCCCAGTTTGGGGGGGCTCTGTCCCAGTTTGGGGGGGCCCAGACCAGTTTGGGGGGGGTCCAGACCAGTTTGGGGGGGGCTCGCCCAGTTTGGCGGGGTTCAGACCAGTTTGGGGGGGTTACAAACCAGTTTGGGGGGGTCCATCCCAATTTGGGGGGCTCTGTCCCAGTTTGGGGGGGTCCAAACCAGTTTGGGGGGCTCTGTCCCAGTTTGGGGGGTCCATCCTAGTTTGGGGGGGCTCTGTCCCAATTTGGGGGGGCTCTGTCCCAGTTTATGGGGTCCAAACCAGTTTGGGGGGATCATGGCCCAGTTTGGGGGGGCTCTGTCCCAGTTTGGGGGGGTCCATCCCAGTTTGCGGGGGCTTCAAACCAGTTTGAGGGGGTCCAGACCAGTTTGGGGGGGCTCTGTCCCAGTTTGGGGGAGCTCTGTCCCAGTTTGGGGGGGTCCAAACCAGTTTGGGGGGGCTCTGTCCCAGTCTGTGGGGGATCCAGACCAGTTTGGGGGGGGTCCATCCCAGTTTGGGGGGGTCCATCCCAGTTTGGGGGGCTCTGTCCCACTTTGGGGGGGTTCATCCCAGTTTGGGGGGGGTCCACCACTCCTCCCCATGGATTTTGGGGTCACCATGACCCTACAAGCTCCCCCCTGGATTTTGGGGTGTCTCCAACCCTTCCCGGTGGATTTTCGGGGTGTCCCCACCTCCTGCAGCAGCTCCCCATGGATTTTGGGGTCACCATGACCCTACATGAACCTCCATGGATTTTTGGGGTCACCATGACCCCATGGATGATCCATAGGGGATTTTTGGGGTCACCACAACCCCATGGATGATCCACAGGGGATTTTTGGGGTCACCATGACCCTACAAGGTCCCCCCTGGATTTTGGGGTGTCCCCGACCCCTCCGGGTGGATTCTTTTGGGCATTTTTGGGGTGTCCCCACCTCCTGCAGCAGCTCCCCATGGATTTTGGGGTCACCATGACCCTACATGAACCTCCATGGATTTTTGGGGTCACCATGACCCCATGGATGATCCATAGGGGATTTTTGGGGTCACCACAACCCCATGGATGATCCACAGGGGATTTTTTGGGGTCACCATGACCCTACAAGGTCCCCCCTGGATTTTGGGGTGTCCCCGACCCCTCCGGGTGGATTCTTTTGGGCATTTTTGGGGTGTCCCCACCTCCTGCAGCAGCTCCCCATGGATTTTGGGGTCACCATGACCCTACATGAACCTCCATGGATTTTTGGGGTCACCATGACCCCATGGATGATCCATAGGGGATTTTTGGGGTCACCACGACCCCAGGATGATCCACGGGGGATTTTTGGGGTCACCATGACCCTACAAGAACCTCCACGTATTTCTGGGGTCACCATGACCCTCCAAGCTCCCCCCTGGATTTCGGGGTGTCCCCAACCCCTCCGGGTGGATTTTTGGGGTGTCCCCACCTCCTGCAGCAGGTCCGCCTGCTCGATGGCCTTGAGGACGCTCTTCTTGGACGTGTCCTGGATCTCGCCGCCCATCACGAACTCGTCCAGGATGAAGTAGGCCTTCTCGAAGTTGAAGATGATGTCCAGCTCGCACACCTGGCCGGGACGGTCACCGCTCGCTTGGGGACACCCGGGGACACCCCCAGATCCCGCCGGGTCGGCTTACGGGGGCGGAAGTTGGGGGGTAGGGGACGTCGGGTGGCTCCTGGTGGCACTTGGGGTATTCCGGGAGAGCTTTGGGGTGGCTCTGGTGACCTTGAGGGGCTCCTGGAGAACTTTGGGGTGGCCCTGGTGACCTTGAGGGGCTCCTGGAGAACTTTGGGGTGGCCCTGGTGACCTTGAGGGGCTCCTGGAGAACTTTGGGGTGGCTCTGGTGTGTCCCTGATGACAACAGGATGTCCCTGAGATGTCCCTGATGTCCCTGAGGTGACCCCAGGGTGTCCCTGATGTCCCTGAGATGTCCCTGGTGACCCTGAGGTGTCCCTGTTGACCACAGGATGAACCCAGGGTGTCTCTGATGTCCCCAAGGTGTCCCTGATGACCCTGAGGTGTTTCTGGTGACCACAGGATGTCCCTGAGATGTCCCTGATGACCCTGAGGTGTCCCTGGTGACCCTGAGGTGTCCCTGATGTCTCTGAGGTGTCCCTGGTGACCCTGAGATGTCCCTGGTGACCCTGGGGTGTCCCTGACGACCACAGGATGTTCCTGAGGTGTCCCTGATGTCCCTGAGGTGTCCCTGGTGACCCTGAAATGTCCCTGGTGACCACTGAATGTTCCTGAGGTGTCCCTGATGTCCCTGAGGTGTTTCTGGTGACCCTGGGGTGTCCCTGGTGACCCCAGGATGTCCCTGGGGTGTCCCTGGTGACCCTGAGATGTTTCCGATGTCTCTGAGATGTCCCTGAGGTGTCCCTGGTGACCCTGAGATGTCCCTGATGACCCTGAGGTGTCCCTGGTGACCCCGGGGTGTCCCTGATAACCCTGAGGTGTCCCTGGTGACCCCAGGATGTCCCTGAGGTGTCCCTGATGTCCCTGGGGTGTCCCTGGTGACCCTGAGATGTTTCTGATGTCTCTGAGATGTCCCTGAGGTGTCCCTGAGATGTTTCTGGTGACCCCGGGGTGTCCCTGATGACCCTGAGGTGTCCCTGGTGACCCTGGGGTGTCCCTGAGATGTTTCTGATGTCTCTGAGATGTCCCTGAGGTGTCCCTGGTGACCCCGGGGTGTCCCCGGTGTCCCCGGGCTGTCCCCCGGGCCGCGTCCCCACTCACGCTGCCGAAGTACTTGTCCAGCAGCTCCACGTAGCGGTGGATGAGCTCCAGCGTGATCAGCTCGTTGTCCTGGCCCTCGATGGCGCAGCAGAAGTAGAGGCTGGCGTACCTGGGGGACAACGGCGAGGTGGGGACGTCCCCACGGCCACCGCGACGCAGCGGGGCACGGGGACGCGGCCCCAAGGAGACCCCAGGTGTCACCAAGGTCATGCCAAGCATGGTCAAGCCATGGTGGTCAACCCAAACACGATCAACTCATCATGGTCAACTCATGAAGATCTACCCATCATGGTCAACCCAACCGTGATCAACTCTTCATGGTCAACCCAACCATGATCAACTCTTCATGGTCAACTCATGAAGATCTACCCATCGTGGTCAAGCCAACCACGATCAACCCATCATGGTCAACTCATGAAGATCTACCCATCGTGGTCAAGCCAACCACGATCAACCCATCATGGTCAACTCATGAAGATCTACCCATCATGGTCAACCAAACCACGATCAACCCATCATGGTCAACTCACCATGGTCAAGTCAACCACAGTCAACGCAACCACGATCAACTCATCATGGTCAAGTGATAAATTCATCATGGCCAAGCCAACCATGATCAGCTCTTCATGGTCAAGCCAACCATGATCAACTCTTCATGGTCAACCCATCATGGTCAACCCAATCATGGTCAAGCCATTATGGTCAACCCAGCTGTGGTCAACTCAACTGTTGCCAACTCATCATGGTCCACCCAACTGTGGTAAACACATCAAGGTCAATCCAACCATGATCAACTCATCATGGTCAACCCATCACGGTCAAGTCAATCATGGTCAAACCAATTGTGGTCAACTCATGATGATCAACCCAACTTTGCTCAACTCATCACGGTCAACCCAACTGTGGTCAATCCATCATGGTCAACCCAACCAATGTCAACTCATCATGGTCAATCCAATCATGATTAGCTCATCATGGTCAACCCAACTGTGGTCAACCCATCACGGTCAACTTGACCATGATCAACTCATCGTGGTCAACCCAATCATGATCAACCCATCACGCCCAACCCAACCATGATCAACTCATCGTGGTCAACCCATCATGGTCAACCCATCGTGGTCAACCCAATCATGGTCAACCCATCACAGTCAAGTCAACCATGGTCAAACCTATTGTGGTCAACTCATGATGATCAACCCAACTTTGCTCAACTCATCATGGTCAACCCAACTGTGGTCAACCCATCATGGTCAACTTGACCCTGATCAACTCATCGTGGTCAACCCAATCATGGTCAACCCAATCATGGTCAACCCATCACGGTCAACTTGACCATGATCAACTCATCATGGTCAACCCAATCATGGTCAACCCATCATCGTCAACCCAATCATGGTCAACCCATCACGGACAACTTGACCATGATCAACTCATCGTGGTCAACCCAACTGTGGTCAATCCATCACGGTCAACCCAACCATAGCCAACCCATTATCGTCAACCCAACTGTGGTCAACCCATCACGGTCAACTTGACCATGATCAATTCATCGTGGTCAACCCATCATGGTCAACCCATCACGGTCAACTTGACCATGATCAATTCATCGTGGTCAACCCATCATGGTCAACCCAACCACGATCAATGCCCATTTTTGGCTCAGAAAATCCCTTTTTTTTGCCGCGAAACCCCGTTTTTTTTGGACTCTCCACTTTTTCCTCAATTTTTGGTTTTTTTTTTGACCAAACCTCATTTTTTACCATTTTTTTTGTATTTTTTTTTTTTTTTTTTACCTCTTGTAGACCACCTTGAGGTCCCTCCACTCGAGGAAACTGCACATTTTGGGTTTCCTGGCCAGCACCACCTGCATCAGCTCCCGCACCATCTTCTTCTTGTCCTTGTCGGCCGTGGCCAGGTACCACTTCTGCAGCCTCAGTTTCCCTTGGCGGCTGAACAGCAGCATGAACCGCATCTGGGGGGGGCTGGGGGGTCACTGGGGGGGACTGGGAGGGACTGGGATGGACTGGGAGGGGGTTTGGGGGGATTTTGGGGGAGTTTTGGGGGAGTTTTGGGGAATTTAAGGGGGATTTTGGGGGGATTTGGGGTCACTGGGAGGGACTGGGGGGCACTGGGGGGGACTGGAAGCAACTGGGAGGGGGTTTGGGGGGATTTTGGGGGGATTTGGGGTCACGGGGAGGGACTGAGAGTGACTGGGGGGGACTGGGAAGGACTGGGAGGAACTGGGAGAGGGTTTGGGGAGATTTTGGGGAGTTTTGGGTTTTTTTGGGGGGAGATTTGGGGGAATTTAAGGGGGATTTTGGGGAGTTTGGGGGGATTTGGGGTCACTGGGGGGGACTGGAAGCAACTGGGAGGGGGTTTGGGGGGATTTTGGGGGGATTTGGGGGAGTTTTGGGTTTTTTTTTGGGGGAATTTAAGGGGGATTTGGGGTCACGGGGAGGGACTGAGAGTGACTGGGGGGGACTGGGAGGGACTGGGAGGAACTGGGAGAGGGTTTGGGGAGATTTTGGGGAGTTTTGGGTTTTTTTGGGGGGAGTTTTGGGGGAATTTGGGGGAATTTAAGGGGGATTTTGGGGGGTTTGGGGGGATTTGGGGTCACTGGGGGGGACTGGAAGCAACTGGGAGGGGGTTTGGGGGGATTTTGGGGGATTTTGGGGGAGTTTTGGGGTTTTTTGGGGGAATTTAAGGGGGATTTTGGGTCACTGGGAGGGACTGGGAGCAACTGGGAGGAACTTGGAGGGGGTTTGGTGGGCTTTTGGGGAGTTTTGGGGGAATTTAAGGGGGATTTTGGGGGGACTTGGGGTCACTGGGAGGGACTGGGAGGGACTGGGGGACTGGGAGGGGGTTTGGGGGGATTTTGAGGGGATTTAGGGGAGTTTTGGGGGTTTTTTGGGGGAATTTAAGGGGGATTTGGGGTCACGGGGAGGGACTGGGAGGGACTGGGGGGGACTGGGAGGGACTGGGAGGGGGTTTGGGGGGATTTGGGGGTGTTTTGGGGTTTTTTGGGGAGTTTTGGGGGAATTTAGGGGGGATTTTGGGGAGTTTGGGGTGATTTGGGGTCACTGGGGGGGACTGGAAGCAACTGGGAGGGGGTTTGGGGGGATTTTGGGGGGATTTGGGGGAGCTTTGGGGTTTTTTTGGGGGAATTTAAGGGGGATTTGGGGTCACGGGGAGGGACTGGGAGGGACTGGGGGGGACTGGGAGGAAGTGGGAGGGGGTTTGGGGGGATTTGGGGGTGTTTTGGGGTTTTTTGGGGAGTTTGAGGGGAATTTAGGGGGGATTTTGGGGAGTTTGGGGGGATTTGGGATCACTGGGGGGACTGGGAGCAACTGGGAGGGTGTTTGGGGCAATTTTGAGGAGTTTTGAGAGGATTTTGGGGACATTTTTGTGGGATTTGAAGAGGGTTGGGGGGGATTTGGGGGATTTGAGGTCACCTGGGGGGGACTGGGAGTGACTGGGAGGATTCGGGGGGATTTTGGGTCTGGGAATGAATTTTGGGGGGGGGGTTGGTTTGGGAATGAATTTGGGGGGGGATTTGGAGTCAGGGGATGGATTTGGGGGGATTTTGGGATCGGAGATGGATTTTTGGGGGGATTTTGGGGTTGGGGATCAGGTAAGGGGGGGTTCCCGAGGTGGTGGGAGGGGTCTGGAGAGTCACGTGGTAAGGGGGGGGAGGGGTGAGGTCACGTGGGCTCGGACCCCGGGAGGGTCTCGGGGGCAACCCGAGGTCACGTGCTCAGGGGTCAAAGGTCACCCCCCTGAGGTCATGCCCGCCCTCCCCTCCCCCAATTCCCCCCCCCACGTGACTGCCCCTCCCCAACCACGTGACTGCCGCGCCCCCCACTCACCATGGCGCCGTGTCCCGGGGGAGGGGCCGCGGCCGAGGCCGGGAACCGGGGGTCGGGGAGGTCGGGGGGGGGTCCGGGAGGGGGTCCCGGAGGGGTCCCGGGGGTCGGGGGGGGTCGGACGGGGCCGCTCCGCGCCTCCGGCAGCGCCGCGCCGGGCCCGCCGCTTCCGGGTCTGACGTCACCGCGCATGCGCCGGAGGGCGCGGCGTGTCGCCATGGCAACGAAAAGGGGGCGCGGCCTTAAGGGGAGGTTCCCGCTGATAGGGCGGGGGGTTTCCATAGCAACAGATAGAGGCGGGGCTTGTCGCCAAGGTAACCGCGGCCAGCTTCCCGCCAAAGTGAGGCTGTTGCCGTGGTAACGGGGAAGGGGCGTGGTCTAACATTAAGGGGGCGCGGCTGTTGCCTTGGCAACGCGGCGCTGGCGGGTACCGGTTGCTATGGGGGTGTTGCTATGGCAGCGGAGGGTGGATTTTGGGGGGGGAAAGGGGAATTTGGGGTTCTGGGGTTGGAGATGCCCATGGGGACGTGGTGGTGACCACAACTGCAGGACACGAGTGACCACGACCCCAGGACAGGAGTGACCACAGTGACAGGACAGGAGTGACCACAGCCCCAGGACAGGAGTGACCACAGCCCTAGGACAGGAATGACCACAGCCCCCAGGACAGGAGTGACCACAGCCCCCAGGACAGGAGTGACCACAGCGCCAGGACAGGAGTGACCACAGCGCCAGGAGAGGAGTGACCACAGCCCTAGGACAGGAATGACCACAGCCCCCAGGACAGGAGTGACCACAGCACCAGGACAGGAGTGACCACAGCCCCAGGAGAGGAGTGACCACAGCCCTAGGACAGGAATGACCACAGCCCCCAGGACAGGAGTGACCACAGCGCCAGGAGAGGAGTGACCACAGCGCCAGGAGAGGAGTGACCACAGCGCCAGGACAGGAGTGACCACAGCCCCAGGACAGGAGTGACCACAGTGCCAGGAGAGGAGTGACCACAGCCCCAGGACAGGAGTGACCACAGCGCCAGGACAGGAGTGACCACAGCCCCAGGACAGGAGTGACCACAGTGCCAGGAGAGGAGTGACCACAGTGCCAGGACAGGAGTGACCACAGCCCCCAGGACAGGAGTGACCACAGTGCCAGGAGAGGAGTGACCACAGTGCCAGGACAGGAGTGACCACATCCCAGGACAGGAGTGACCACAGTGCCAGGAGAGGAGTGACCACAGTGACCCCAGGACAGGAGTGACCACATCCCAGGACAGGAGTGACCACAGTGCCAGGAGAGGAGTGACCACAGCGCCAGGACAGGAGTGACCACAGCCCCCAGGACAGGAGTGACCACAGCGCCAGGACAGGAGTGACCACAGCCCCAGGACAGGAGTGACCACAGCGCCAGGACAGGAGTGACCACAGCGCCAGGAGAGGAGTGACCACAGCCCCCAGGACAGGAGTGACCACATCCCAGGACAGGAGTGACCACAGTGCCAGGAGAGGAGTGACCACAGCCCCCAGGACAGGAGTGACCACAGCCCCCAGGACAGGAGTGACCACAGTGCCAGGAGAGGAGTGACCACACTGACAGGAGAGGAGTGACCACAGTGACCCCAGGACAGGAGTGACCACAGTGCCAGGAGAGGAGTGACCACAGTGACAGGACAGGAGTGACCACAGCCCCAGGAGAGGAGTGACCACAGCCCTAGGACAGGAATGACCACAGCCCCCAGGACAGGAGTGACCACAGCCCCAGGAGAGGAGTGACCACAGCGCCAGGACAGGAGTGACCACAGCCCCCAGGACAGGAGTGACCACAGCGCCAGGACAGGAGTGACCACAGTGACAGGAGAGGAGTGACCACAGCCCCCAGGACAGGAGTGACCACAGTGCCAGGAGAAGAGTGACCACAGCCCCCAGGACAGGAGTGACCACAGCCCCAGGACAGGAATGACCACAGCCCCAGGACAGGAGTGACCACAGCCCCAGGACAGGAGTGACCACAGTGACAGGACAGGAGTGACCACAACTGCAGGACACGAGTGACCACGACCCCAGGACAGGAGTGACCACAGCGCCAGGACAGGAGTGACCACAGCGCCAGGACAGGAGTGACCCCACGCCCGGGTTTTGGGGTGACCCCAAATAAATGTAATATATCTATTAAATTTGATAAATTTAATATATTTTATAAATTTATTATATTTAATAAATTTATCATATTTTATATATTAAACTCTCCCCAATAATTTACATCTCCCCCAGACTCCACATGAGATCCCAATTGGGGATCTCAATTTTAGGGTGATCCCATTTTGGGGTGTCTCCAGTTTGGGGTGTCCCAGTTACAGCGTGATCCCAGTTTGGGGTGATCCAATTTTAGGGTGCCCCAATTTTGGGGCAATGTAATTTTGGGGTGTCCCAATTTTGGGGTGATCCAATTTTGGGGTGTCCCAAATTTTGGGGTGCCTCTCCAGGGTGCTCAGGGCTCCGTCACCTGCCCCACGAAGAGAACGGTGCCTGTGGGGGGAAAGAGGGGTCAGGGGCACCCCCAGACCCAAATCTGTGGGGCCGAGACCCCCCCAAAATCCCCCAAAATCCCCCAAAATCCCCCCAAACCTCCAAATCTCCCAAAACGCCCAAAATTCCCCCAATTCCCCCGAATCCCCCCAAAACCCCAAAATCCCCCAAAATTCCCCCAATTCTCCCAATCCCCTAAATCCCCCCAAACCCCCCCGAACCCCCGAAAATCCTCCCCGATTCCCCTAAATCCTCCAAATCCCCACAAATTCCCCTAAACCCCCCCCAAACCGTCAAACGCCCCAAAATCCCCAAACTCCCCAAAATTCCTCAAATCCCCCAAAACCTCAAATCCCCCCCCAAACCCCCCAAATCCTCGAAACCCCCCTAAAACCCCCAAATCCCCCCAAAATCCCCCAAAACCCCCAAATCCCCCCAAATCCCCCCAAATGCCCAAAATCCCCCCAAAACTCCAGAATCCCCAAATCCCCCCAAATCCCCCTAAAACCCCCAAATCCCTCAAAACCCCAAAATCCCCCCAAATCCCCCTAAAACCCCCAAATTCCTCAAAATCCTCCCAAATCCCCCAAATCCCCCAAATTCCTCAAAATCCTCCCAAATCCCCCAAATCCTCCAAACCTCCCCAAATCCCCCCACCCCTCCCCAAAACCCCCAAATCTCCCAAAACCCCCAAATCCCCCAAATCCCCCCAAAATCCCCCAAATCCCCCAAACCTGTGGGGCGGTGGCGGATGAGGAAGAGGAAGGGTCGATCCAAGACGATTTCGGGGGGGGCCATGCGGGAATAAACCACGGCAGCTGTGGGACGGGGGGGGGAACAGTGAGACCCCAAAAAGCCCCCGAAATCACCCCAAAAATCCCCCTAAAGCACCAAAATCCCCAAACCCCCAAATCCTCCAAACGCCCAAAAATTGCCCCAAACGCCCCAACCCCCAAAATCCCCCCCAAGCCCCAAAAATTCCTCAAAATCCAAGAAATACCCAAAATGCCCTAAAGCCCTAAAAATCCCCTAAATTCCTCAAACTCCTAAAAATCCACCAAAACTCCCAAATCTCCCCAAACTCCCCAAAATCCCCAAACCCCTAAAAGCCCCCAAATAACCCCCAAAAACCTCCCAAACCCCCTCAACCCCCAAAATCCCCCAAATCCCCAAAACTCCTAAAAATCCCCTAAATCCCCCCAATCATCCCAAAATCCCTAAAACCCCCTCAACTCCCAAAATTCCCCCAAATCCCCAAAATCCTCTAAATGCCTAAAAATCCCCCAAAATCCCCAACATCCCCAAATGGCCCCAAAATCCCCAAATCTCCCCAAACTCCCCAACATCCCCAAACCCCTAAAAATCCCCCAAATCCCCCTGATCACCCCAAAACCCCCAAATCCCCCTCGACCCCCAAAAATCCCCCAAATCCCCCAAATTCCCTAAACCTCAAAAAATCCCCAAAATCCCCCAAATGACCCCAAATCCCCCTCAACCCCCAAAAATCCCCCAAATCCCCAAAATCCCCAAAACCCCAAATGGCCCCAAAAATCCCAAAATCCCTCAAACACCTAAAAATGCCCCGAAATGCCCCAAAAATGTCCCCAAATGTCCCCAAACCTGAGGCCGAGGCCGCCTCGGTGCCGCTCTCGGTCACCTCCATCCGCGCCTTCTGCAGGACCTGACCCAGCACCAGGCGCTCCTCACCTGCGGGGACAGCGTTGGGGACACTGGGGACATCGCTGGGGACATTGTTGGGGACATCGGGGACGTTGGGGACACTGGGGACACTGGGGACACTGGGGACATTAGGGCGACATTGGGGACATTGGGGATGTTGGGGACATCAGGGTGACACTGGGGACATTGGGGACACTGGGGACATTGGGGGGACACTGGGGACATCGCTGGGGACATCGTTGGGGACATCGGGGACATTGGGGACACTGGGGACATTGGGGACACTGGGGACATTGAGGGGACACTGGGGACATTGGGGACACTGGGGACATTGAGGGGACATTGGGGACATTGGGGACATTTGGGGACATTGGGGATGTTGGGGACACTGGGGATGTTGGGGACATCAAGGTGACACTGGGGACATTGGGGACATGGTGAATATTTGGGACATTGGGGACATTTGGGGATACTTGGGGTCACTTGACGTCGCTTGGGGACATTTGGGGACATTGGGGGGACATTGGGGACATTGGGGACATTTGGGACATTGTGGGGATTGGGACATTGGGGACATTTGGGGACATTTGGGGACATTTGGGGACGTTACCCGTCAGGGGGGAGAAGTCGGCGCTGTCGGGGTCGAAGAGGTCGAGGACCCCCAAGGCCTTGAGGGGACCCCGGAGGTCCCAGGAGGTCTCCAGGGAGAAGCTGCGGGGGGGGGGGGGGAAGGGGTCACTTGGGGGGGGTGGCAGTGTCCCCAAGTGTCCCCAAGTGTCCCCAAGTGACCTGAATCCCCCCCCAGTGTCCCCAAGCGTCCCCAATGTCCCCAATCTCCCACCCATCCCCAATGTCCCCAGTGTCCCTGTGGTGTCCCCAATGTCCCCAGTCCTCTGATGTCCCCGATGTCCCCATGTCCCCTCCAATGTCCCCAATGTGCCCAATGTCCCCAATCCCCTCCCAATGTCCCCAATGTCCCCAATGTCCCCAATGTCCCCAATCCCCCCGATGTCCCCAATATCCCCAATGTCCCCATGTCCCCAATCCCCCCTGATGTCCCCAGTGTCCCCAATGTCCCCAATGTCCTCATGGTGTTCCCACTGTCCCCAATGTCCCCAATCACCCCCGATGTCCGCGATGTCCCCATGTCCCCTCCAATGTCCCCAATCCCCGCAATGTCCCCAATGTCCCCACTGTCCCCAATGTCCCCAATCCCCCCAATGCTCCCAAATGTCCCCATTGTCCCCAATGTCCCCAATCCCCCCTATGTCCCCAATCCCCTCGATTCCCCACATGTCCCCAAATGTCCCCAATGTTCCCAATCCCCCAATGTCCCCAATGTCCCCAATGTCCCCAACCCCCCGATGTCCCCAATCCCCCCGATGTCCCCAAATGTCCCCAATGTCCCCATGTCCCCTGTCTCACCGCGGCAGCACCAGCACGCGGGGCGCGGGGTGCAGCTTTGTCACCCAGCCGGTGACAGTGGCGGCGTCCAGCAGCCGCGCCAGGGTGGCAGCGGGGACGTGGCGCTCCACAGGTGCCACCAGCAGCAGGGCCACCTCCCCCCCCGCGTAGGGGACCTCGGCCACCGTGAACGGGACCCCCGCGGGCGTCTCGAAGTCACCTGGGGGGTGACATTGGGGGGGGGCAGAGGGGTCAGAGGGGACAGGGGGACAGCCAGGGGGACATCGAGGGGGTCAGAGGGGACACGGGGACATCCAGAGTGACCCAGGGTGACACAGGGACAGCCAGGGGGACATCGAGAGGGTCAGAGGGGACATGGGGACAGCCAGGGGGATACAGGGTGACACAGGGTGACACAGGGACATACAGGGTGACACCGAGGGGGTCAGAGGGGACATGGGGACAGCCAGGGTGACATTGGGGAGGGGTCGGAGGGGACATGGGGACAGCCAGGGGGACACAGGGTGACACAGGGTGACACAGGTGACACACAGGGTGACATTGAGGGGGTCAAAGGGGACACAGGGACAGCCAGGGTGACACGGGGTGGCATCCAGGGTGACACCGGGACATACAGGGTGACATCGAGGGGGTCAGAGGGGACACAGGGACAGCCAGGGTGACACGGGGTGGCATCCAGGGTGACACAGGTGACACAGGTGACAGTGCTCACCGCAGCGCAGCCGCAGCGTGGCCGCCATCATGGGGACAGTGACACACAGGTGACACAGTACATAACACACAGGTGACACAGGTGACACAGGTGACACTCTGGTGACACAGGTGACACAGGTGACACACAGGTGACACACAGGTGACATAGTACATAACACACAGGTGACACAGGTGACACAGGTGACAGTGCTCACTGCAGCGCAGCCGCAGCGTGGCCGCCATCATGGGGACAGTGACACACAGGTGACACAGTACATAACACACAGGTGACACAGGTGACACAGGTGACACTCTGGTGACACAGGTGACACAGGTGACACACAGGTGACACACAGGTGACATAGTACATAACACACAGGTGACACAGGTGACACAGGTGACAGTGCTCACTGCAGCGTAGCCGCAGCGTGGCCGCCATCATGGGGACAGTGACACACAGGTGACATAGTACATAACACACAGGTGACACAGGTGACACAGGTGACATAGTACATAACACACAGGTGACACAGGTGAGACACAGGTGACACAGGTGACACAGTACATAGCACACAGGTGAGACACAGGTGGCACAGGTGACAGGTGCTCACCGCAGCGCAGCCGCAGCGTGGCCGCCATCATGGGGACAGTGACACACAGGTGACACAGGTGATACAGGTGACACACAGGTGAAACACAGGTGACACAGTACATAACACACAGGTGACACAGGTGACACAGGTGACACACAGGTGACACACAGGTGACATAGTACATAACACACAGGTGACACACAGGTGACACAGGTGACAGGTGCTCACCGCAGCGCAGCCGCAGCGTGGCCGCCATCATGGGGACAGTGACACACAGGTGACAAAGGAGGTGACACAGGTAACAGGTGACACACAGGTGACACAGGTGACACAGTACATAACACACAGGTGACACAGGTGACACAGGTGACACACAGGTGACACACAGGTGACATAGTACATAACACACAGGTGACACAGGTGGTGACACAGGTGACACACAGGTGACACACAGGTGACACAGGTGACAGTGCTCACCGCAGCGCAGCCGCAGCGTGGCCGCCATCATGGGGACAGTGACACACAGGTGACACAGGTGACACACAGGTGACACAGTACATAACACACAGGTGACACACAGGTGACACACAGGTGACACAGGTGACAGTGCTCACCGCAGCGCAGCCGCAGCGTGGCCGCCATCATGGGGACAGTGACACACAGGTGACACAGGTGACACACAGGTGACACAGTACATAACACACAGGTGACACACAGGTGACACACAGGTGACACAGGTGACAGTGCTCACCGCAGCGCAGCCGCAGCGTGGCCGCCATCATGGGGACAGTCCCCTCGGTGCCATCGGGGCGCCGGAAGGGCCGGGCGCGGGTGGCGCGGGGCGGGAACGGGACCCCCCAGGCCCCCCCGAAGAAATCGGCGCTGGCCACCAGGAGCCGAGCGCCCGGAGCCACCGCCCCCGGGGCCACCAGCGAGGCCACCAGCCCTGCGGGGACATCGCGGCGTCACCGAGGGGGTGGGTCCCAAAGAAACCCCCTTGGTGACCCCAAAAACCCCAAAAAACCCCCATTGATCCCCAAAAAAACTCCATTGATCCCAAAAAAACCCCCTTGGTCACCCTCAAAAAACCCCATTGATCCCAAAAAAAACCCCATTGATCCCAAAAAAACCCCATTGAGCCTAAAAAAAATCCCATTGATCACCCTCAAAAATACCCCATTGATCCCAAAAAACCCCACTAATCCCAAAAAAATTCTATTGATCCCAAAAAACCCCATTGATCCCAAAAAAACCCATTAATCCCAAAAAATCCCATTGATCCCAAAAAAACCCCATTGATCCTAAAAAAACCCCATTGATTCCTAAAATACCCCATTGATCCCAAAAAAACCCCCATTGATCCCAAAAAACCCCATTGATCCTAAAAAAATTCTACTGATCCCAAAAAACCCCATTGATCCCAAAAAAACCCCATTAATCCCAAAAAAATCCCATTGAGCCTAAAAAAATCCCATTGATCACCCTCAAAAATACCCCATTGATCCTAAAAAAACCCATTGATCCCAAAAAAACCCCATTGATCCCAAAAACCCCATTGATCCCAAAAAAACCCATTGATCCCCCCAAAAAACCCCATTGATTCTAAAAAAATCCCATTGATCCCAAAAAAACCCCATTGATCCCAAAAAAACCCCCATTGATCCCAAAAAACCCCATTGATTCTAAAAAAACCCCATTGATCCCAAAAAAAACCCATTGATTCCTAAAATACCCCATTGATCCCAAAAAAACCCCATTGATCCCAAAAAACCCCACTAATCCCAAAAAAATTCTATTGATCCCAAAAAACCCCATTGATCCCAAAAAAACCCCATTAATCCCAAAAAAATCCCATTGATCCCCCCAAAAAACCCCATTGATCCTAAAAAATTCTATTGATCCCAAAAAAACCCCATTGATCCCAAAAAACCCCATTGATCACCCTCAAAAATACCCCATTGAGCCTAAAAAATTCTATTGATCCCAAAAAAACCCAAATTGATCCCAAAAAAACCCCATTGATCCCAAAAACCCCATTGATCCCAAAAAAACCCCCATTGATCCCAAAAAACCCCATTGATCCCAAAAAAACCCATTGATCCCAAAAAAACCCCATTAATCCCAAAAAAATCCCATTGATCCCCCCCAAAACCCCCATTGATCCCAAAAACCCCATTGATCCTAAAAAAACCCCATTGATCCCAAAAAAAACCCATTGATTCCTAAAATACCCCATTGATCCCAAAAAAACCCCCATTGATCCCAAAAAACCCCATTGATCCTAAAAAAACCCCATTGATTCCTAAAATACCCCATTGATCCCAAAAAAAACCCCATTGATCCCAAAAAAAACCCCATTAATCCCAAAAAACCCCATTAATCCCAAAAAAATCCCATTGATCCCCCCAAAAACCCCATTGAGCCTAAAAAATTCTATTGATCCCAAAAAACCCCATTGATCCCAAAAAAACCCCCATTGATCCCAAAAAAATCCCATTGATCCCCCCAAAAAACCCCATTGATCCTAAAAAATTCTATTGATCCCAAAAAAACCCCATTGATCCCAAAAACCCCATTGATCCCAAAAAAACCCCATTGATCCCAAAAAACCCCACTAATCCCAAAAAAATTCTATTGATCCCAAAAAACCCCATTGATCCCAAAAAAACCCCATTAATCCCAAAAACCCCATTGATCCCAAAAAACCCCATTGATCCCAAAAAAACCCCATTGGTCACCCTCAAAAAACCCCATTGATCCCAAAAAAACCCCATTGATCCCAAAAAACCCCATTGAGCCTAAAAAAGTCCCATTGATCCCAAAAAAACCCATTGATCCCCCCAAAAACCCCCATTGATTCTAAAAAAATCCCATTGATCCCAAAAAAAACCCCTTTGAACCCCCCAAAAAAGGGACCTGGGGGGTCCCACACCCCTCGCCCCCTCCCCAATTGGGGTCCCCTCGCCCCCTCCCCAAATCCCCATTCCCGGGGGTCCCCTCGCCCCCTCCCCAAATCCCCATTCCCGGGGGTCTCACCTCGGGTCCTCTCCCGGGCCCGGGCACTGAGGACCCTCCTGGCCCCCTCCCCAAAAAGGGATCCCAGGGGTCTCACACCCCTCGCCCCCTCCCCAAATCCCCAGTCCCGGGGGTCCCAAACCCCTCGCCCCCTCCCCAAATCCCGGGGTTCCCAAACCTCTCGCCCCCTCCCCAAATCCCCATTCCCGGGGGTCCCACACCCCTCGCCCCCTCCCCAAATCCCCATTCCCGGGGGTCTCACCTCGGGTCCTCTCCCGGGCCCAGGCGTTGAGGACCCTCCTGGCCCCCTCCCCGTTCCCGAGGTCCAGGCGGGCGAGGCTGCGGGGTCCCAGGGCCCGCGCCAGCCGGGTGACGAAGCCACCCCTCAGGGCCACCCCGCGGGCCACAAAGAGTCCCTGCGCCACCTCCAGGGTGTGGCCCGGACCCCGCAGCGCCCGGCGCAGCCCCCGCAGCTCGGCCGAGACCCCCGGGCCTGCGGGGAAACTGAGTCACGCCAGGGGGACCGGGGACGTGGGGGGACAGGGACGGCAGAGTGTCCCCAGTGGGGACAGGGACATTAAAACCCACCCCCCCATGGGGACAATGACTTCAAATCCCACCCCCGTCATGGGGACAGGGACAGCAGAGTGTCCCCAGTGGGGACAGGGACCTTAAAACCCAACCCCCCATGGGGACAGGGACACCAGAGTGTCCCCAGAGGGGTGCGGACACATCAGCGCTAACCCTCCATGGGGACAGGGACACCAGAGTGTCCCCAGTGGGGACAAGGACCTGAGATCCCACCCCCACCATGGGGACAATGACCTCGAGGTGTCCCTTATGGGGACAAGGACCTCAAACCCCACCCTCCATGGGGACAATGACCCCAAATCCCCCCCTCGTGGTGACAATGACCCCAAGGTGTCCCCAGTGGGGACAATGACCCCAAATCCTCCCCCTCGTGGTGACAATGACCCCAAGGTGTCCCCAGTGGGGACAATGTCCTCAAACCCCACCCTCCATGGGGACAATGACCCCAAATCCCCCCCTCATGGTGACAATGACCCCAAATCCCCCCCTCGTGGTGACAATGACCCCAAGGTGTCCCCAGTGGGGACAATGACCCCAAATCCTCCCCCTCGTGGTGACAATGACCCCAAGGTGTCCCCAGTGGGGACAATGTCCTCAAACCCCACCCTCCATGGGGACAATGACCCCAAATCCCCCCCTCATGGTGACAATGACCCCAAATCCTCCCCCTCGTGGTGACAATGACCCCAAGGTGTCCCCAGTGGGGACAATGACCCCAAATCCTCCCCCTCGTGGTGACAATGACCCCAAGGTGTCCCCAGTGGGGACAATGACCCCAAATCCCCCCCCGTGGTGACAATGACCCCAAGGTGTCCCCTCCACGTCCCCTCACCGTCGATGCTGAAGCCGGTGGCCGCCTCCAGCTGCTGCCGGCCCGTCCCGGCCGTGGCCACCTGCAGGGCCACCAGCACCGAGGTGGCCCCGTAGGGCGCGAACACGACGTTGGTGTCACCTCGGGCCGCCAGCGCCGCCCGGAACAGCCGCAGCCCGAAATCTGTCATCAGCCGGGCCACCCCGGCCGGTTCTGGTGTCCCCGAGCCCGCCAGGGCCACCGGGGCCACCAGGGCCACCAGGGCCACCAGGGTCACCCGCATCCTGGAGGGACATGGGACACTGGGGTTACTGGGGACACTGGGGACGCTGAGGATGCTGCGGCAGCCCCTTCCCCCTCCCAGGGGACACCGGGGTGACACTTGGGGTGGCACCAGGGGTGGGGCCACTGCTGGTGTCACCCCCAGTCCTAATCCCGGTCCTAAACCCGGTCCTGGTGTCATCCCAGTCCTGATCCCAATCCTAAACCCAGTCCTGGTCTCATCCCAGTCCTGATCCCAATCCTAAACCCAGTCCTGGTCTCATCCCAGTCCTGGTGTCATCCCAGTCCTGATCCCAATCCTAAACCCAGTCCTGATCCTAAACCCAGTCCTGGTGTCATCCCAGTCCTGATCCATCACCCCCAGTCTTAATACTGATCCTAAACCCAGCCCCGGTCCCAGTCCCAGTCCTGGTGTCACCCCCTGTCCCAACCCTGATCCTAATCCCAGTCCCAGTCCCAGTCCCAGTCCCAGTCCCAATCCTGATCCTAAACCCAGTCCCAGTCCCAATCCCAATCTTAAACTCAGTCCCAGTCCCAATCCTGATCCTAAACCGAGTCCCAGTCCCAGTCCCAGTCCCAGTCCCAGTCCCAGTCCCAGTCCCAGTCCCGGTCCCGCTGCCCCCTCACCTCTCTCTGGTCTCGGTCCCGGTTCCGCTGGCCCAGAATCGGCTCCGCTTCTGGTCCCAGTATCCCGGTCCCGGTCCGGGTCTCACTCCGGATGTCCCAGTCCCGGTCCCGGTGCTTTAATCCTGGTCCCGATCCTGGTCCTGTTCCCGCTGTCCCGGTTCGGATCCTGGCCCCGGTCCTGGTCTCACTCCCGATGTCCCAGTCCCAGTCCTGTTCCCGATGTCCCGGTTCTGATGTCCCGGTTCCAATGTCCCGCTTCCGATGTCCCGGTTCCGATGTCCCGGTCCCGTTCCTGTTCCCGATGTCCCGGACCCGATGTCCCAGTCCCGGTCCCGGTCCCGGTCCCGTTCCTGTTCCCTGTGTCCCGGTTCTGATCCCGGTCCAGCCCCGATGTCCCGGTTCTGATGTCCCGGTTCCGATCTCGTTCCCGAAGTCCCGGTTCCGATGTCCCGGTTCTGATCCCGGTCCCGGTTCCGATGTCCCGGTTCCTATATCCCGGTTCCGGTCTCACTCCCGATGTCCCGGTTCTGATCCCGGTCCCAGCCCCGATGTCCCGGTTCCGATGTCCCGGTGCCGGTCCCGTTCCTGTTCCCGATGTCCCAGCCCCGATGTCCCGGTCCCGGTCCCGTTCCTGTTCCCGATGTCCCAGCCCCGATGTCCCGGTTCCGATGTCCCGGTGCTGGTCCTGGTCCCGGTCCCGTTCCTGTTCCCGATGTCCCGGTCCCGATGTCCCGGTTCCGATGTCCCGGTGCCGGTCCCGGTCCCGTCTCTGGAGCCGCCTCCGGCGCCGCCGGCGCCTTTAAAGGGCGGGGCGGGGGCGGGGGGGGGGGGACGACAAAGGGGGGGGGGATTTCCACTGGTGTCCCCCCCTTACGTCACCACCCGTGTCCCGTGTCCCTTCCCATGACCCCTCTGTCACCCCCGGGTGTCACCCGTGTCCCCTCTGTGACCCCCGTGACCCCCCCCATGTCCCCCTGTGACCCCCGTGACCCCCCATGACCCCTCTGTGACCCCCCCGGTGTCACCCGTGTCCCCTCTGTGACCCCCGTGACCCCCCCATGTCCCTTTCCGTGTCCCCCATGTCCCCCCCATGTCCCCATGTCCCCCTGTGTGCCCCACATCCCCCATGTCCCCCCCATGTCCCCATGTCCCCTGTGACCACCCATGTCCCCCTGTGTCCCCCGTGTCCCCCACACCCCCATGTCCCCCCCATGTCCCTGTGACCCCCTGTGACCCCCCCCATGTCCCCTCGTGTCCCCCGTGTCCCCCACACCCCCCATGTCCCCGCCACATCCCCTGTGTCCCCCTGTGACCTTTGTGCCCCCCCCAGTGTCCCCTGGGTCTCCCCCCCCGCGCTGTCACCCCGGGGTGACGCCAGGGCCCCCCCCATGTCCCCTGTGACCTTTGCCCCTCCCCCAATGTCCCCTGGGTGTCCCCCCCCCCCCCCCGCGCGCTGTCACCCCGGGGTGACACCAGGCCCCCCCCCATGTCCCCTGTGACCTTTGCGCCCCCCCAATGTCCCCTGTGACCCCCCCAATGTCCCCTAGGTGTGTCCCCCCCCCCCCCGCGCTGTCACCCCAGGGTGACGCCAGGGCCCCCCCACGTCCCCTGTGACCTTTGTGCCCCCCCAGTGTCCCCTGGGTGTCCCCCCCGTGCTGTCACCCCGGGGTGACGCCAGGGCCCCCCCACGTCCCCCGTGTCCCCCTGTGACCTTTGTGCCCCCTCAATGTCCCCTAGGTGTGTCCCCTCCTGCCACTGCCACCCCAGGGTGACGCCAGGGCCCCCCCACGTCCCCTGTGACCTTTGTGCCCCCCCCCCCCCCCAGTGTCCCCTGGGTGTCCCCCCCCGCGCTGTCACCCCGGGGTGACGCCAGGGCCCCTTCCTGCGGGGTGACGTGGTGGCAGCTGCGGTGGCAGCGGCGGTGGCAGCTCTGGGGACACCGGGGACAAGAGGGGTGGGGGGAGGGCAATTGGGGGTGCCCGAGCCCCCCCCCCTTTGGGCTCTGGGGTCGCTTCCGGTGCCCCAGAGACCCCGTGGATCCCCTGCAGACCCCATAGATCCCCTATGGACCCCATGGACCCCATAGATCCCCTATAGACCCCATAGATCCCTTATAGACCCCATAGATCCCATAGATCCCCTATAGACCCCATAGACCCCCTATGGACCCCATGGACCCCATAGATCCCCTATAGACCCCATAGATCCCCTGCAGACCCCATAGATCCCCTATGGACCCCACGGACCCCATAGATCCCCTATACACCCCATAGATCCCCTATGGGCCCCATAGATCCCCTATGGACCTGATAGATCCCATAGATCCCCTATAGACCCCATAGATCCCCTATGGACCCCATAGACACCCCCCAGGGCTCCATAGACCCCATAGATCCCCTATAGACCCCATAGACCCCCTACAGACCCCATAGATCTCCTATGGACCCCATAGACCCCCTATAGACCCCATAGAACCCCTATAGACCCCCATAGACCCCGTAGATCCCCTACAGATTCCATAGATCCCCTGCAGACCCCATAGACACCCCCCAGGGCCCCATAGACCCCCTATAGACCCCAAAGATCCTATAGATCCCTATAGAACCCCATAGATCCCCTGCAGAACCCCATAAACCCCCCACCCAGCACCCCATAGGCCCTATAGACCCCATAGATCCCCTATAGCCCCCATAGACCCCCCCCCCAGCACCCCATAACCCTATAGACCCCATAGACCCCCCCATAACCCCCTATAGACCCCACAAATCCCCCAAACCCCCCAATCCCAAACCCCTCCGGGAAAAAAAACCCCAATTTTTTCCTTTTCTCCCCCCTTTTTTCTCCTTTTATTCCTTTTTATTTTTCATTTTTCCCCCCTTTTTTCCCCATTTTCCCCCATTTTCTCCTTTTTTCTTCCCCTTTTTTTTCCACGTTTTATTTTCCATTTTTTTCATTCCTTTTTTCCCCTTTTATTCCTTTTTATTTTTCATTTTTCCCCCCTTTCCCCCCATTTTTTCCCATTTTCTCCTTTTTTCTTCCCGTTTTTTTCCCACGTTTTATTTTCCTTTTTTTCCCCCCCTTTTTTATTCCTATTTTTTTCTCTCTTTTTTTTTTCTCCCTTTTTTTTGCCCAAACTTGGCCAAACTCGTCCCGTTGTGGGGGCGCGCGAGAGGAGTCAAAGGAGAGGAATTTCCTCAGGAACCCAAAATCGCCGTTTTTCCACCCGAAATAGGGGAATTATTCATCCCGGGGGTGGGGGAAGCGTCTGGTCACGTTCGGCCACGCGTGTGACAAAAGGGGGGGGACACACGGGGACATACCCCCCCCCAAAAAATCCCAAAATGTCCCTAAAAAAATAAAATAAAAAAAAACCAAACTCAAAACCTTCCCCGAATCTGCCCCAAAACCCCCCAAAAATGGGAAAAAAACCCCAAACAGAATCCTTCCAAAAAACAGATCCTCCCAAAAAACCCCAGAACTGCCCCAAAAAAACCCAAAATCCCCCCCAAAAAACCCTAGAACTGCCCCAAAATCTCCCCCAAAACCCCCAAAATCGACCCCAAAACACCCAAAACCCCAGAACTGCCCCAAAATCTCCCCAAAAAACCCCAAAATCTCCCCAAAAACCCCCGAAAAAAACCCTGGAACTGCCCCAAAATCTACCCCAAAGCCCCCAAAAAACCCAAAATCTCCCCAAAAACCCCCAAACCCCCCAAATCTCCCCAAAATCGCCCCAAAATCTCCCCAAAACCCCAAAAAACGCAGAACTGCCCCAAAATTTCCCCCAAAAATCCAGAACGTCCCCCAAAAACACCCCCAGAATTCCCCCAAAATCCCCTGGGACCCCCCCAAACCCCTCCCGGGGACCCCAAAATCCCACCCAGGACCCCAAAAATCCCCCTGGGAACCCCAAAATACCCCTGGGGACCCCAAAATCCCACCCAGGACCCCCCAGACACCACCAGGACATCCAAAATCCCCCCTGGGACCCCCCAAACCCCACCCAGCACCCCAAAAAACCCCACCCGGCACCCTCCAAACCCCACCCAGGACCCCAAATCCCTTCTGGGACCCCCCAAACTCCACCCAGGACCCCAAAAACCCCTCCCAGGACCCCAAAAATCCTCCTGGGACTCCCAAAATCCCTTCCCAGACCCCCTAAACCCCACCCAGGACCCCAAAAACCCCTCCCAGGACCCCAAAATCCCCCCTGGGACCCCCCAAACACCACCCAGGATCCCCCAAACTCCACCCAGGACCCCAAAATCCCCCCCTGGGACCCCCCCAAACCCCACCCAGGACCCCAAAATCCTCCCTAGGACTCCCCAAATCCCACCCAAGACCCCAAAATCCGTCCTGCAACCCCCAAAATCCCCCCCGGGACCCCCCAAACCCCACCCAGGACCCCAAAATCCTCCCTAGGACTCCCCAAATCCCACCCAGGACCCCAAAATCCTCCCTAGGACTCCCCAAATCCCACCCAAGACCCCAAAATCCGTCCTGCAACCCCCAAAATCCCCCTTGGGACTCCCCCAAACCCCAGCCAGGACCCCAAATCCCTTCTGGGACCCCCCCAAACCCCAGCCAGGACCCCCAAAATCCCTCTTGGGACCCCTCCAATCCCACCCAAGACCCCAAAATCCGTCCTGCAACCCCCAAAATCCCCCCCGGGACCCCCCAAACCCCACCCAGGACCCCAAAATCCTCCCTAGGACTCCCCAAATCCCACCCAAGACCCCAAAATCTGTCCTGCAACCCCCAAAATCCCCCTTGGGACTTCCCCAAACCCCAGCCAGGACCCCAAAATTCTCCTTCTGGGACACCCAAACCCCACCCAGGACCTCCCCCCGGGTGTGACTCATTTTGGGGTGACTCAGTCGGGTCTCGGCTCCTTCCTGTGGGGTCCCTGGGGGGGGGGGGGCACATCCAGCTCATCCCAAATTCCTCGTGATTCACCCCAAAAACAGGCACCGGGTCCCAAAGGCATCCCAAAAACCTTGCTGTGACCCCAAAGCTGGAGGGATTCACCCCAAAAACTTCCAGAGACCCAAACTGGCTGGGATTGACCCCAAAACTGACCAGATCCACCCCAAAATCCACGTGGATTCACCCCAAATCCAGGTGGGTTCACCCCAAATCCTCATTGCACCCCAAAATCGAAGGGATTCACCCCAAAAACTTCCGCAGCCCCAAATTGCCTGGGATTGACCCTAAAACCGAACAGATCCACCCTGAAATCTACATGGATTCACCCCAAATCCTCATTGCACCCCAAAAACGAAGGGATTCACCCCAAAAACTTTCACAGATGCAAATCAGGAGAGATTCAGCCCAAATCTCCACGGATTCACCCCAAATCCAGGTGGATTCACCCCAAAATCTCATTCCACCCCAAAATCGAAGGGATTCACCACAAAAACTTCCACAGAACCAAACTGGCTGGGACTGACCCCAAATCTCCATGGATTCACCCCAAAATCCACGTGGATTCACCCCAAATCCTCATTGCACCCCAAAAATGAAGGGATTCACCCCAAAAACTTTCACAGCTGCAAATCAGGAGAGATTCAGCCCCAAATCTCCAGGGATTCACCCCAAAATCCGTGTGGGTTCACCCCAAATCTCCAGGGATTCACCCCAAAATCCACGTGGATCCGCTCAAAGCCTCCCTGCACCCCGAAAATGAAGAGATTCACCCCAAAACCTCCAGTGGACCCCAGATCTGTCCCTATCGCCAGCGCTGCCACCCCGCAGCGGTGTCCTGTGTCCCCTCCGTGTCCCAAATCCCCTGCAGTGTCCCCATCCCATGTCCCAAATCCCGTGTCCCCCCCAGTGTCCCAAATCCCGTGTCCCTTCCAACGTCCCATGTCCCCATCCCGCGTCCCCTGTCCCACATCCTGACCCCGTGTCCCATGTCCTTTCCAATGTCCCATGTCCCCATCCCCTGTCCCCTGTCCCATATCCCCACCCCGTCTCCCATGTCCCCATCCCGTGTCCCACCACATCCTTGTCCCTTGTCCCCTGTCCCATGTCCCCTGTTCCATCCAATGTCCCGTGTCCCCTCCCATGTCCCCATCCCGTGTCCCACCACGTCCTTGTCCTCTGTCCCCTGTCCCATGTCCCCTGTTCCATCCAATGTCCCGTGTCCCCTCCCATGTCCCCATCCCATGTCCCGTGTCCCCATCCCATGTCCCGTGTCCCATATCCTTTCCCATGTCCCATGACCCCATCCTGTGTCCCGCCATGTCCTTGTCCCTCGTCCCCTCTCCCATGTCCCTGTCCCGTGTCCCGTGTCCCCTGTCCCACATCCTGTCCCCGTGCCCCACATCCCCATCCCCTCTCCCATGTCCCTGTCCCATGTCCCGTGTCCCCTGTCCCACACCCTGTCCCCGTGCCCCACATCCCCATCCCCTCTCCCATGTCCCTGTCCCGTGTCCCTTGTCCTTCATCCCCTCTCCCATGTCCCTGTCCCATGTCCCGTGTCCCTTGTCCCCGGTCCCACATCCTGTCCCCATGCCCCACATCCCCATCCCCTCTCCCATGTCCCTGTCCCGTGTCCCTTGTCCCCTGTCCCACACCCTGTCCCTGTGCCCCACATCCCCATCCCATCACCCATGTCCCCGTCTCATGTCCCTTGTCCCTCGTCCCCTCTCCCATGTCCCTGTCCCATGTCCCCGGTCCCACATCCTGTCCCCGTGCCCCACATCCCCATCCCCTCTCCCATGTCCCTGTCCCATGTCCCGTGTCCTGTGTCCCCTGTCCCACACCCTGTCCCCGTGCCCCACATCCCCATCCCATCACCCATGTCCCTGTCCCGTGTCCCGTGTCCCCTGTCCCACACCCTGTCCCCGTGCCCCACATCCCCATCCCATCACCCATGTCCCTGTCCCGTGTCCCGTGTCCCCTGTCCCACACCCTGTCCCCGTGCCCCACATCCCCATCCCATCACCCATGTCCCTGTCCCGTGTCCCGTGTCCCCTGTCCCACACCCTGTCCCCATGCCCCACATCCCCATCCCATCACCCATGTTCCCATCTCATGTCCCTTGTCCCTCGTCCCCTCTCCCATGTCCCTGTCCCGTGTCCTGTGTCCCCTGTCCCACACCCTGTCCCCGTGCCCCACATCCCCATCCCCTCTCCCATGTCCCTCTCCCATGTCCCGTGTCCCGTGTCCCCTGTCCCACACCCTGTCCCCGTGCCCCACATCCCCATCCCATCACCCATGTCCCCATCTCATGTCCCTTGTCCCTCGTCCCCTCTCCCATGTCCCCTGTCCCACACCCTGTCCCCATGCCCCACATCCCCATCCCACCACCCATGTCCCCATCCCTTGTCCCTTGTCCCTTGTCCCTTGTCCCTTGTCCCTTGTCCCCTGTCCCACCCCCTCACATCTCACTTCCCCACGGGATCAGAGCACACCTGGCCCTGGCCACACCTGGACGTTCCCGTGGAGACACCACGACGTGCCCCGAGGAACCTCCTGGGAGTGCCACCAGCCCCTCAAGGCCACCCGGCTGTCCCTGTGCCATGTGCCGGGAACAGGGCGGTGACACGTGCTGGCACATTCCTGGCACCTGCAGCGGCGGCGCTTTCGTTTCTCCAACCTCCTTTTATTGCGACCAAAGGTCCCCTCAGGGTGCGGGTGTCCTCCGTGCCCCCAGTCCCACCGCGCCCGCCGTTGGGGACGGATCCTCGCGTCCCTCTCTGCCCCCCAACTCCGGCGTCTCGGGGCCATGGGGCGGCTGTGGGGCCGCCCGGCCGCGCTCTGCGTCTGCGTCCTGCTCCTCTTCACAGGTGGGACACGGCGGCACCGGGACCCCTCCCCACCCCATGGTGGCACTGGGACATGTCCCAAACCCCGTGGTGGCACCGGGACCCCTCCCCACCCCATGGTAGCACTGGGACCCCTCCCCACCCCTTGGTGGCACCGGGACCCCTCCCCACCCCATGGTGGCACCGGGACATGTCCCAAACCCCATGGTGGCACCGGGACCCCTCCCCACCCCATGGTGGCACCGGGACATGTCCCAAACCCCATGGTGGCACCGGGACCCCTCCCCACCCCATGGTGGCACTGGGACATGTCCCAAACCCCATGGTGGCACCGGGACACGTCCCTCACCCCATGGTGGCACTGGGACCCCTCCCCACCCATGGTGGCACTGGGACATGTCCCCCATCTCATGGTGGCACCGGGGCCTCTCCCCACTCTGTTGTGGCACCAGGACCCCTCCCCACCCCTTGGTGGCACTGGGACAAATCCTCCATCCTGTGGTGGCACTGGGACACTTCCCTCACCCCATGGTGGCACTGGGACACGTGCCCAACCCCGTGGTAGCACTGGGGCCTCACCCTAACCCTTGGTGGCACTGGGACCCCTCCCCACCCCGTGGTGGCACTGGGACACCTTCCCCCACCCCTGGTGGCACTGGGACACCTTGCCCCACCCTGTGGTGGCACTGGGACCCCTCCCTAACCCCTGGTGGCACCGGGACCCCTCCCCACCCCATGGTGGCACTGGGACACCTTCCCTCAACCTTTGGTGGCACCGGGACACGTGCCCAACCCCGTGGTGGCACTGGGGCCTCACCTTAACCCCTGGTGGCACTGGGACCCCTCCCCACCCCGTGGTGGCACTGGGACACCTTCCCCCACCCTGTGGTGGCACTGGGACCCCTCCCCACCCCATGGTGGCACTGGGACGCTTCCCTCAACCTTTGGTGGCACTGGGACACGTGCCCAACCCCGTGGTGGCACCGGGACCCCTCCCTAACCCCTGGTGGCACTGGGACCCCTCCCCACCCCGTGGTGGCACCGGGACACGTCCCCCACTCGTGGTGGGAGGGCCCCAAAACCGCGAGTTTGGAAGTGGGTGGGGGATCGGGATCGTCCGAAGATGGTGGGGTTGGCCACAAACACAACAAATTTGGGACTTTGGGGGGGTCCAGGGGTCTTTGGGGGGAGGGTTCAGGAATCTTTTGAGGGGTTTGGGGGTCTTTGGGGAGGGTCCAGGGGTCTTTGGGACCCAACTGGTGGGGTCAGGACCCAGTTGGGGTCTTGGGAATCAAGGGTGGGTTTTTGGGGGCATGTTGTGGATGGGGGGTCTTTGGGGTGGTCCAGGGGTGTTTGGGGTGGTCCAGGGGTCTTTGGTGGGGTGAACGGATTTCTGGGGGAGGGTCCAAGGGTCATTGAGGGGAGCCCTTGGGTCTTTGGATCCCAGCTGGGGGTCTTGAGGGTCTTGGGAGTTTTGGCCGCACTTTTGGAGAACCGAGGTTGGGTTTTGGGGTGATGTTGTGGGTTGGGGTCTCTGGAGGTCCAGGGGTCTCTAGAGGGGACTCCAGGGGTCTCGGGGGGGGTCAATGGCTTTTTTGGGGGGGTCCTGGAGTGTTTTCAGGGGGGTCTGTGGCGTTTTGAGGTGGATCCGTGGGTCTTCGGGACCCAACGGGGGATCTGGAAGGTCTGGGGAGTCCCGGGGGTGTCTTTGGAGAACCACGGATGGGTTTTTGGGAGGATGTCGGCACGAGGTGGGTGAGGGTCTTTGGGGGGGCCAGGGGTCTTTGGGGTGAATCCAGGGGTCTTTTGGGGGGGGTCAATGGATCTTTGGGGTCACAGGGCTTTGGGATCCCACTTGGGAACCAACTGGGAATCCTTGGACATCTTTGGGGCATTTTTGAGGAATCAGGGATGGGTTTTTGAGGCGATTTCATCTGCAGTGGGGGAGGGTCTTTGGGGGTCCTGGGGTGTTTGGGGGGGGTTCGATGGATCTTTGGGGTCACAGGGTTTTGGGATCCAACCGGGGTGTTGGGAATCCTTGGGGGATTTTTGGAGAACCAAGGGCGGGGCTTTGGGAAGTGTTGGTGTGTTGTGGGTGGGGGTCTTTGAGGGGGTCCAGGTGTTTCTGGGCGGGGGTCCGTGTGTCCTTGGGGCTCTGTAGGTTTGGTGGTCCATGGGGTTTGGGAGGTGTTGGTGAGGTCGGCCTGGGCAGGTTGTGCACATGTAGCAGATGGTGGGACAACGGTTGTCAAGGGTACGGCCATGCCTATCCGGGGATGACACGGCCACCAAAATTCCAGCAGGGAAGACAAAAACGGAAAGCACCATGGACAGCTCTGATGGGTCAACCACCACCTCTCCCATTTCGACTGCGAACACCAAAAGCACAAACACCATCAACACAAAACCTACTGACAAATCCAAGCAATCGAACAGCACAACGGACAACTCGCCAACCACCAAACCGACTGACGCCACCACCAAACCGACTGACGTCACCAACAAACCCACTGACGCCACCACCAAACCAACTGACTCCTCCCCAACCACCAAACCGACTGACGCCACCACCAAACCCACTGACACCTCCCCAACCACCAAACCGACTCACACCTCCCCCACCACCAAACCCACTGACGCCACCACCAAACCCACTGACGCCACCACCAAACCCACTGACGCCACCACCAAACCCACTGACGCCACCACCAAACCCACTGACGCCACCACCAAACCCACTGACGCCACCACCAAACCCACTGACGCCACCACCAAACCGACTGACACTTCACCAACCACCAAACCGACTGACGCCACCACCAAACCTACTGATGCCACCACCAAACCCACTGACGCCACCACCAAACACACTGACGCCACCACCAAACCCACTGACGCCACCACCAAACCCACTGACACTTCACCAACCACCAAACCGACTGACGCCACCACCAAACCTACTGATGCCACCACCAAACCCACTGACGCCACCACCAAACACACTGACGCCACCACCAAACCCACTGACGCCACCACCAAACCCACTGACACTTCACCAACCACCAAACCGACTGACGCCACCACCAAACCTGACTGATGCCACCACCAAACCCACTGACGCCACCACCAAACACTGACTGACGCCACCACCAAACCCACTGACACTTCACCAACCACCAAACCGCCGCCACCACCAAACCCACTGACACTTCACCAACCACCAAACCGACTGATGCGCCACCACCAAACCCACTGATGCCACCACCAAACCGACTGATGCCACCACCAAACCCACTGACGCCACCACCAAACCGACTGACGCCACCACCAAACCCTGACTGACGCCACCACCAAACCGACTGACTGACACTTCACCAACCACCAAACCGACTGACGCCACCACCAAACCCTGACTGACACTTCACCAACCACTGACAACCAAACCCACTGACGCCACCACAAAACCGCCACTGACGCCACCACCAAACCGACTGCACTTCACCACCAAAACCGACTGACTGACGCCACCACCAAACCCACTGACGCCACCACCAAACCCACTGATGACCACCACCAAACCGACTGACTGATGCCACCACCAAACCCACTGATGCCACCACCAAACCCACTGACGCCACCACCAAACCGACTGACACTTCACCAACCACCAAACCGACTGACGCCACCACCAAACCTACTGATGCCACCACCAAACCCACTGACGCCACCACCAAACCCACTGACGCCACCACCAAACCGACTGACGCCACCACCAAACCGACTGACGCCACCACCAAACCGACTGACACCTCCCCCACCACCAAACCCACTGATGCCACCACCAAACCGACTGACGCCACCACCAAACCGACTGACACTTCACCAACCACCAAACCCACTGACGCCACCACAAAACCCACTGATGCCACCACCAAACCCACTGACGCCACCACCAAACCCACTGACGCCACCACCAAACCGACTGACACCTCCCCCACCACCAAACCCACTGACGCCACCACCAAACCCACTGACGCCACCACCAAACCGACTGACACCTCCCCCACCACCAAACCCACTGACGCCACCACCAAACCGACTGACGCCACCACCAAACCGACTGACGCCACCACCAAACCGACTGACACCTCCCCCACCACCAAACCCACTGATGCCACCACCAAACCGACTGACGCCACCACCAAACCGACTGACACTTCACCAACCACCAAACCGACTGACGCCACCACCAAACCGACTGACGCCACCAACAAACCGACTGACGCCACCACCAAACCCACTGACGCCACCACCAAACCGACTGACGCCACCACCAAACCGACTGACGCCACCACCAAACCCACTGACGCCACCACCAAATCCACTGACGCCACCACCAAACCCACTGACGCCACCACCAAACCGACTGACACTTCACCAACCACCAAACCGACTGACGCCACCACCAAACCCACTGACGCCACCACCAAACCCACTGACGCCACCACCAAACCCACTGACGCACCACCAAACCCACTGATGACCACCAACGACCAAACCGACTGACGCCACCACCAAACCCACTGACACTTCACCACCAAACCCACTGACGACTGACACCACCAAACCCACTGACGCCACCACCAAACCGAGGCTGACACCTGACGCCCCACCAAACCCACTGAACCCAAATCTGACGCCACCACCAAACCGACTGACGCCACCACCAAACCGACTGACACTTCCCCCACCACCAAACCACCGCCACCACCAAACTGACTGACTGACTGATGCCACCACCAAACCCACTGACGCCACCAACAAACCGACTGACGCCACCACCAAACCCACTGACGCCACCACCAAACCGACTTGATGCACTTGACACCAACCAAACCCACTGAACCCACTGATGCCACCACCAAACCGACTGACGCCACCACCAAACCCACTGATGCCACCACCAAAACTGACTGACGACCACCACCAAACCGACTGATGCCACCACCAAACCCACTGATGCCACCACCAAACCCACTGCCACCACCAAACCGATGCTGACACTTCACCAACCACCAAAAACCCACGCCACCACCAAACCGACTGACGCCACCACCAAACCGACTGACACTTCACCAACCACCAAACCGACTGACGCCACCACCAAACCGACTGACACTTCACCCCACCAAACCAAACCCAAACCCACTGAGGCCACCACCAAACCGACTGACGCCACCACCAAACCCACTGACGCCACCACCAAACCGACTGACGCCACCACCAAACCCACTGATGCCACCACCAAACCCACTGATGCCACCACCAAACCCACTGACGCCACCACCAAACCGACTGACACTTCACCAACCACCAAACCGACTGACGCCACCACCAAACCTACTGATGCCACCACCAAACCCACTGACGCCACCACCAAACCCACTGACGCCACCACCAAACCGACTGACGCCACCACCAAACCGACTGACGCCACCACCAAACCGACTGACACCTCCCCGACTGACCACCAAACCCACTGATGCCACCACCAAACCGACTGACGCCACCACCAAACCGACTGACACTTCACCAACCACCAAACCCACTGACGCCACCACAAAACCCACTGATGCCACCACCAAACCCACTGACGCCACCACCAAACCCACTGACGCCACCACCAAACCGACTGACACCTCCCCCACCACCAAACCCACTGACGCCACCACCAAACCGACTGACGCCACCACCAAACCGACTGACACCACCACCAAACCCACTGATGCCACCACCAAACCGACTGACGCCACCACCAAACCGACTGACACTTCACCAACCACCAAACCGACTGACGCCACCACCAAACCGACTGACACTTCACCAACCACCAAACCGACTGACGCCACCACCAAACCGACTGACGCCACCACCAAACCCACTGATGCCACCACCAAACCCACTGATGCCACCACCAAACCGACTGACGCCACCACCAAACCCACTGATGCCACCACCAAACCCACTGATGCCACCACCAAACCGACTGACGCCACCACCAAACCGACTGACGCCACCACCAAACCCACTGATGCCACCACCAAACCCACTGATGCCACCACCAAACCGACTGACGCCACCACCAAACCCACTGACGCCACCACCAAACCCACTGACGCCACCACCAAACCCACTGACGCCACCACCAAACCGACTGACACCTCCCCCACCACCAAACCCACTGACGCCACCACCAAACCGACTGACGCCACCACCAAACCGACTGACACTTCACCAACCACCAAACCGACTGACGCCACCACCAAACCCACTGACGCCACCAACAAACCGACTGACGCCACCACCAAACCCACTGACGCCACCACCAAACCGACTGACACTTCACCAACCACCAAACCCACTGATGCCACCACCAAACCGACTGACGCCACCACCAAACCCACTGATGCCACCACCAAAACGACTGACGCCACCACCAAACCGACTGATGCCACCACCAAACCCACTGACGCCACCACCAAACCGACTGACACTTCACCAACCACCAAACCCACTGACGCCACCACCAAACCGACTGACACTTCACCAACCACCAAACCGACTGACGCCACCACCAAACCGACTGACACCTCCCCCACCACCAAACCCACTGAGGCCACCACCAAACCGACTGACGCCACCACCAAACCCACTGACACCACCACCAAACCCACTGATGCCACCACCAAACCCACTGACGCCACCACCAAACCCACTGACGCCACCACCAAACCCACTGACACTTCACCAACGACCAAACCGACTGACGCCACCACCAAACCCACTGACACTTCACCAACCACCAAACCGACTGACGCCACCACCAAAACCACTGATGCCACCACCAAACCGACTGACACTTCACCAACGACCAAACCGACTGACGCCACCACCAAACCCACTGAGGCCACCACCAAACCCACTGACGCCACCACCAAACCCACTGACGCCACCACCAAACCCACTGATGCCACCACCAAATCCACTGACGCCACCACCAAACCGACTGACGCCACCACCAAACCGACTGACACCTCCCCCACCACCAAACCCACTGACGCCACCACCAAACTGACTGACACCTCCCCCACCACCAAACCGACTGATGCCACCACCAAACCGACTGACGCCACCACCAAACCGACTGACGCCACCACCAAACCGACTGACGCCACCACCAAACCCACTGATGCCACCACCAAACCCATTGATGCCACCACCAAACCCACTGACGCCACCACCAAACCGACTGACACCTCCCCCACCACCAAACCCACTGACGCCACCACCAAACCGACTGACGCCACCACCAAACCGACTGACGCCACCACCAAACCGACTGACGCCACCACCAAACCCACTGATGCCACCACCAAACCGACTGACACTTCACCAACGACCAAACCGACTGACGCCACCACCAAACCGACTGACACTTCACCAACCACCAAACCCACTGATGCCACCACCAAACCCACTGATGCCACCACCAAACCCACTGATGCCACCACCAAACCCACTGACGCCACCACCAAACCCACTGATGCCACCACCAAACCCACTGATGCCACCACCAAACCGACTGACGCCACCACCAAACCGACTGACGCCACCACCAAACCGACTGACGCCACCACCAAACCCACTGACACTTCACCAACCACCAAACCGACTGACGCCACCACCAAACCGACTGACACTTCACCAACCACCAAACCGACTGACGCCACCACCAAACCCACTGAGGCCACCACCAAACCCACTGACGCCACCACCAAACCCACTGACGCCACCACCAAACCCACTGACGCCACCACCAAACCCACTGATGCCACCACCAAATCCACTGATGCCACCACCAAACCGACTGACGCCACCACCAAACCGACTGACACCTCCCCCACCACCAAACCGACTGATGCCACCACCAAACCGACTGACGCCACCACCAAACCGACTGACGCCACCACCAAACCCACTGACGCCACCACCAAACCGACTGACACTTCACCAACCACCAAACCCACTGACGCCACCACCAAACCGACTGACACCTCCCCCACCACCAAACCCACTGATGCCACCACCAAACCCACTGACGCCACCACCAAACCGACTGACGCCACCACCAAACCCATTGATGCCACCACCAAACCCACTGACGCCACCACCAAACCGACTGACGCCACCACCAAACCGACTGACGCCACCACCAAACCCACTGATGCCACCACCAAACCGACTGACACTTCACCAACGACCAAACCGACTGACGCCACCACCAAACCGACTGACACTTCACCAACCACCAAACCCACCTCCCCCACCACCAAACCCACTGATGCCACCACCAAACCCACTGACGCCACCACCAAACCCACTGATGCCACCACCAAACCCACTGATGCCACCACCAAACCCACTCATGCCACCACCAAACCGACTGACGCCACCACCAAACCCACTGATGCCACCACCAAACCCACTGACGCCACCACCAAACCCACTGACGCCACCACCAAACCCACTGAAGCCACCACCAAACCGACTGACACCTCCCCCACCACCAAACCGACTGACGCCACCACCAAACCGACTGACGCCACCACCAAACCGACTGACGCCACCACCAAACCCACTGATGCCACCACCAAACCGACTGATGCCACCACCAAACCGACTGACGCCACCACCAAACCAACTGACGCCACCACCAAACCGACTGACGCCACCACCAAACCCACTGACGCCACCACCAAACCCACTGATGCCACCACCAAACCCACTGACGCCACCACCAAACCCACTGACGCCACCACCAAACCCACTGATGCCACCACCAAACCCACTGATGCCACCACCAAACCGACTGACACCTCCCCCACCACCAAACCCACTGATGCCACCACCAAACCGACTGATGCCACCACCAAACCGACTGACGCCACCACCAAACCCACTGACGCCACCACCAAACCAACTGACGCCACCACCAAACCGACTGACGCCACCACCAAACCCACTGACGCCACCACCAAACCGACTGACGCCACCACCAAACCGACTGACTCCTCCCCAACCACCAAACCGACTGACGCCACCACCAAACCCACTGACACTTCACCAACCACCAAACCCACTGACGCCACCACCAAACCGACTGACGCCACCACCAAACCCACTGACGCCACCACCAAACCCACTGAAGCCACCACCAAACCCACTGACGCCACCACCAAACCGACTGATGCCACCACCAAACCGACTGACGCCACCACCAAACCGACTGACGCCACCACCAAACCCACTGATGCCACCACCAAACCGACTGATGCCACCACCAAACCCACTGATGCCACCACCAAACCGACTGACACCTCCCCCACCACCAAACCCACTGACGCCACCACCAAACCGACTGATGCCACCACCAAACCCACTGACGCCACCACCAAACCGACTGACACTTCACCAACCACCAAACCGACTGACGCCACCACCAAACCGACTGACACCTCCCCCACCACCAAACCCACTGACGCCACCACCAAACCTACTGATGCCACCACCAAACCGACTGATGCCACCACCAAACCGACTGACGCCACCACCAAACCGACTGACACCACCACCAAACCCACTGACGCCACCACCAAACCGACTGACGCCACCACCAAACCGACTGACGCCACCACCAAACCCACTGATGCCACCACCAAACCGACTGACGCCACCACCAAACCCACTGATGCCACCACCAAACCGACTGATGCCACCACCAAACCCACTGACGCCACCACCAAACCGACTGACACTTCACCAACCACCAAACCGACTGACGCCACCACCAAACCCACTGATGCCACCACCAAACCGACTGACGCCACCACCAAACCCACTGATGCCACCACCAAACCGACTGATGCCACCACCAAACCCACTGACGCCACCACCAAACCGACTGACACTTCACCAACCACCAAACCGACTGACGCCACCACCAAACCGACTGACGCCACCACCAAACCCACTGACGCCACCACCAAACCGACTGACGCCACCACCAAACCCACTGATGCCACCACCAAACCGACTGACGCCACCACCAAACCCACTGACACCACCACCAAACCCACTGATGCCACCACCAAACCCACTGACGCCACCACCAAACCCACTGACGCCACCACCAAACCCACTGATGCCACCACCAAACCGACTGACACTTCACCAACCACCAAACCCACAGACGCCACCACCAAACCCACTGACGCCACCACCAAACCGACTGACACTTCACCAACCACCAAACCGACTGACGCCACCACCAAACCGACTGATGCCACCACCAAACCGACTGACACTTCACCAACCACCAAACCCACTGACGCCACCACCAAACCGACTGATGCCACCACCAAACCGACTGACACTTCACCAACCACCAAACCGACTGATGCCACCACCAAACAGACTGACGCCACCACCAAACCGACTGACGCCACCACCAAACCCACTGATGCCACCACCAAACCGACTGACACTTCACCAACGACCAAACCGACTGACGCCACCACCAAACCGACTGACACTTCACCAACCACCAAACCCACCTCCCCCACCACCAAACCCACTGATGCCACCACCAAACCCACTGATGCCACCACCAAACCCACTGACGCCACCACCAAACCCACTGATGCCACCACCAAACCCACTGATGCCACCACCAAACCCACTGACGCCACCACCAAACCGACTGACGCCACCACCAAACCCACTGATGCCACCACCAAACCCACTGACGCCACCACCAAACCCACTGACGCCACCACCAAACCCACTGAAGCCACCACCAAACCGACTGACACCTCCCCCACCACCAAACCGACTGACGCCACCACCAAACCAACTGACGCCACCACCAAACCGACTGACGCCACCACCAAACCCACTGATGCCACCACCAAACCCACTGATGCCACCACCAAACCCACTGACGCCACCACCAAACCCACTGACGCCACCACCAAACCCACTGATGCCACCACCAAACCAACTGATGCCACCACCAAACCGACTGACACCTCCCCCACCACCAAACCCACTGACGCCACCACCAAACCCACTGATGCCACCACCAAACCGACTGATGCCACCACCAAACCGACTGACGCCACCACCAAACCAACTGACGCCACCACCAAACCGACTGACGCCACCACCAAACCCACTGACGCCACCACCAAACCGACTGACGCCACCACCAAACCGACTGACTCCTCCCCAACCACCAAACCGACTGACGCCACCACCAAACCCACTGACACTTCACCAACCACCAAACCCACTGACGCCACCACCAAACCGACTGACGCCACCACCAAACCCACTGACGCCACCACCAAACCCACTGAAGCCACCACCAAACCGACTGACGCCACCACCAAACCGACTGACGCCACCACCAAACCCACTGACGCCACCACCAAACCGACTGATGCCACCACCAAACCCACTGACGCCACCACCAAACCCACTGATGCCACCACCAAACCGACTGACACCTCCCCCACCACCAAACCCACTGACGCCACCACCAAACCGACTGATGCCACCACCAAACCGACTGATGCCACCACCAAACCCACTGACGCCACCACCAAACCCACTGACGCCACCACCAAACCGACTGACACTTCACCAACCACCAAACCGACTGACGCCACCACCAAACCGACTGACACCTCCCCCACCACCAAACCGACTGACGCCACCACCAAACCGACTGACACCTCCCCCACCACCAAACCCACTGACGCCACCACCAAACCTACTGATGCCACCACCAAACCGACTGATGCCACCACCAAACCGACTGACGCCACCACCAAACCCACTGACGCCACCACCAAACCCATTGATGCCACCACCAAACCCACTGATGCCACCACCAAACCCACTGACACTTCACCAACCACCAAACCGACTGACGCCACCACCAAACCCACTGACGCCACCACCAAACCCACTGATGCCACCACCAAACCGACTGACACCACCACCAAACCAACTGATGCCACCACCACCAAACCCACTGATGCCACCACCAAACCAACTGATGCCACCACCAAACCCACTGACGCCACCACCAAACCGACTGACACTTCACCAACCACCAAACCGACTGACGCCACCACCAAACCGACTGACGCCACCACCAAACCCACTGACGCCACCACCAAACCGACTGACGCCACCACCAAACCCACTGATGCCACCACCAAACCCACTGACGCCACCACCAAACCCACTGACACCACCACCAAACCCACTGATGCCACCACCAAACCCACTGACGCCACCACCAAACCCACTGACGCCACCACCAAACCCACTGATGCCACCACCAAACCGACTGACACTTCACCAACCACCAAACCCACAGACGCCACCACCAAACCCACTGATGCCACCACCAAACCCACTGATGCCACCACCAAACCGACTGACGCCACCACCAAACCCACTGATGCCACCACCAAACCCACTGACGCCACCACCAAACCCACTGACGCCACCACCAAACCGACTGACACTTCACCAACCACCAAACCGACTGACGCCACCACCAAACCGACTGATGCCACCACCAAACCGACTGACACTTCACCAACCACCAAACCCACTGACGCCACCACCAAACCAACTGACACTTCACCAACCACCAAACCCACTGACGCCACCACCAAACCCACTGACGCCACCACCAAACCCACTGATGCCACCACCAAACCGACTGACACCTCCCCCACCACCAAACCGACTGACGCCACCACCAAACCAACTGACGCCACCACCAAACCGACTGACGCCACCACCAAACCCACTGATGCCACCACCAAACCGACTGATGCCACCACCAAACCGACTGATGCCACCACCAAACCGACTGACGCCACCACCAAACCAACTGACGCCACCACCAAACCGACTGACGCCACCACCAAACCGACTGATGCCACCACCAAACCAACTGACGCCACCACCAAACCGACTGATGCCACCACCAAACCCACTGACGCCACCACCAAACCCACTGACGCCACCACCAAACCCACTGATGCCACCACCAAACCCACTGATGCCACCACCAAACCCACTGACACCTCCC